>NC_030989.1:3984937-4017289 GCF_000149955.1 Fusarium oxysporum f. sp. lycopersici 4287
AAAGCATTGGCAGTCTCGTCACCAGGTAGAGTGTGCGACACTACTCGGAGTCAATAGACTCTGTCTACCGCCCGACACGCCTGGGGTATAGGTCACCGCCCTTGAGAGCTGGTTCGTTCCAATTCTTGAACCGTCATTGGAGTGTTCGCTTGTTACAAGCTGCATCATGTCTTCTGGTAGTTCTGCACCCTCGTCGTTCCACCAATAGTGCAGTACATCACTCTGCCAGCGATCAAGATCACGGATCTTGAGTCCCCGACTCTTGGTGAAGGTCGTATGGAGAAGCAGCGCATTCACTGACGATAGCCTAAGCTGGTGCAAAAGCCATCTATTAATAAAATCACCCTTGCCACCCTCACCATGGTCCAGCATGAGCCGATCGATGGAATACTCTTTGGACGCGAGCTGCATGCGGCTTGGTTTCACCGGGTCAGTCACCGGTAGGGCTGCTGCTGCCTTGAGTGCATCACGCGGTGTGAGGGGGAATTCGTCAGCCATAACGTGTTCAGGCTGGCTCAGAAGAACAGGGAATGTGGGATGTGCAAGATCTGTCCGGCTGCGCAGGATCACGGAGACGTCATCGAGTTCTATATCCTCATATCCATTTTCAGGATTGAGAAGATAAGCAACGCGTGACGATAAATGCTTTTGCATAACTCCCTTTTCCTCACACAGCTTTCGGAGATCAGTTACTTGTCGCTGCAGGCTGGTGACGCTATTGCGCATTTCTTGCTCTTCCAGCGGGAACTCATCGAAGAATTCGATCTCAGCCTCGTTCAGCTCCATACCCGCGGCTGCCTTCATCTTTAATTCTCCCTCATGCTGCTCCTTGAGAAATAGTAGCTCGTCAAGCTCCTCCTTGGCGTTCTCAAGGTCACCGACTGCAGCCATGAGATCTAGGTACTTAGGATGCAGATCCTCGGATGGGCCATCAGGAGATATGCCCATTAGATCATTGGGAATATTCTTGTCTTCCTCATGCTTTGTGTCGTCTTCAGGAGGCTGTTCGAGAGGAACAGCTTGACCAACCGCGAGCAAACTAAAGAATCGAATCTCCAGCCTGTTGAGGATTTCCTCTTCTTCATCCAAGGTGATCTCAAGATCTTCGTAATCGTTTTCATAGGCTTGGTATTCAGTTCTCAGCCGCTGCAGCTCTGCCAGATGTCGTTCCAGAGTGGCAGGCCCTGTTACTATCTGCCCTTGTTGAGCAATCAGCATAGGTCGAACGACACCCATGAATGTATTGTCTGCATCGTCCCTCTGTCGCCGCAACTCTCTTAATATTTTTCGCTTCTTGGCCATTTGACTCTTGATGTCGTTCAACTTGACCCGTTGATCTTTGAGTTTGACCCAGAGTAGCTCCAGCGTATCCTCAGGAGGGGCAGACTCTTTCGATCGATGACTTCTGCTACCCCTGGTGGTTTCCAAGACAGGATCGAGGCTGGTGCTCAAGTCCAGGCGATCTTTCGGGGCGCGATCCCGCTCGTATTCAGATATCCAGTTGGTTATACGAGTTGTCATAGAAGTCTTGCGATTTCCTCCTTGTGGATTCAAGTTGGATGCTGTAGGATATAGAGGGGGAAACTGGCGCGAGTTTCGGAGGACAAGAGAGTCCTCATCGGACAGAGAATCGGAGAAAGATACCTCATCATCAATTAACCGCGGGATTGTATGGTTTGAAGATTGAGATGTAGAAGTGATATCCCGAAGTTCGGGCTGAGTTGATGCTTTTGGGGCCAGGCGGATTGCCAGATTACTCTTATTCCCCGACTGATGGGCGCTGTGTGGTGGTCCGAAGCTAACAAATCCTCTCGGTGGTCTCAAATTTGGTGTTTGAGTCTGAGTCGGTGCATCACTGGGAGAATTGGGTGCAGAACTGAAGGTCATTCGAGGTGGTGTCGCCGGCAATGTCTGCTGAGAGAGTCGTTGTGGAGGTGGAACCGTGTCAAGGCTATATGTGAATGGTGGACGTAGATTTGTATTGGCGATGAAATTGCCAGGTGGTGGTTGAGGTGGAGGTGGAGGCGGCGGTAGATAGAACGGAGGGCGACTTGACGTGTGCGGGGATGATGGCGATGGTACAGTTGGAGGTCGAAGATAGAATGGTGGTGGTGGTGGAGGCGGAGGCGGAGGATTGTCAAGGCCAGTTTTCCATGGTGGAGGAGGATGAGAAGGCGGAGGCGGGCCCGACATGTCTATTACGCTGGCCTGAGTAGACGGTGCTTGATTGTTGGAAAACACCGTCTCAACTTCAGACATAGGGAAGCTTGTCGAGACATGAATCGGGTTTGATGGCGGCAGAGCATCGTGGATCGGATAATTCCCCTCGCCCTCAAACTCGTGCTGGTAGCGGGAATTGCCATGAGTCCCAGGCACAGGAAGAGGCGAGGTCGAAGAATGAGGATATTGGTGATGTGAGTTTTGGTGGATTCGGGCGTAGCTCGAGTGGTTGTGGTTGTCGTACGCTACGGCCTCCATCGACGTACGTAAGATCAACAGAGCTAAGATAAAGAGACGAACTCATTAGAACTGGAGGCGGCCTGTCCATTTCTCTCTCTCAGATAAACGGGTGCGACGATCAATGCTGAGTCGATCGTTGAGGCTCTTTGCAATGACGGTCGACGAAAGGGAGAGGAAAAGGGAGATGACAAGGAAATGAAAACAGCCAAAGCCAGCCAGGGGTTTGCTTTTTCTTCATTTGGCGAGATAGCAGAAACTTGGGGCGGACGATATAGCTCTCTGGGCGGCTGATTTGCACATTGGAATGAAATGGTGACACACAACAAGGTTCAGTTTCTAGGGGAAACATCCCGGCGTCCGGGGGGCAGCGGCCACTAAAGGCTAGCGACAGTTAGCGCCTGAATGTGAGGAAATGCATGTGGGAGCTTCTGATTTATCCATTGGCGATTACGCGACAAAGCAAGTCCAGCACTTGTTATCTCATGATCTGGACTGACCAAATAAGAACGTGACAGCAGAGCGAGGGAGGGGGAGCTATGAGTCTACACAGATTGTGCAGGAAATGCTGGGCCAGTGATAGTGTCCGTGTCAGACAATACTGGGGGCTGTTAAGGGGTGGAGGTCCACTACACGACGGGCATGCAGCCTGGTTACCAAAATTACCCATAGTATCGCTTATGATGTCCCGTATAAACAAACGGTGGAGAGAAGAAGGAAAATATCCACGTCATTGGATCATAATAAAACGTTCAACGGACGGGAGCTTGTCAATTACAAGTTACGCCTCATCGTGAGCTTGCTTGACTGAGCTTGGTCACCAGACTTTTGAGGCCAGCTTAAATTCCACTAATGGTGGATGCTCAAACACACACTGTGCTCTTCCCATCCACTTATCCCGTGCTAACTTAGCTTAGCAGATGCTACTAGAGCCTCGTCGTTGTAACTCTACCTCGACACCAACAACAATACCCTGCAGACATTCCCGATGGACGCCTTCCAAAATCGCTCACTCCCCTCCAATTCACCCACTTTGGTCCAATACGCTCTCGGCTCTTTGCATATTGCCCATGTCCGTTCCGTCTTGGACTGTGTATTCGAATGAGAGGGGCGTGTCTTGCAGGTTATGTTCAGTGCCTATTCAACATGAAAAGCCCATATCATTCACTGCTCTCTGCTCTCTTGAGAGCCCACAACTCGGCGTCTCAGCTGGTGTTATCTTGGACGGAACTGCATCTCCTTCAGGCCTTTCCCTTATTTACTCTTCAGTTGCTTGCTAAGGGTCTCGTCATGCGAGTTTGCAGCTCGACTTCTCCGAGAACCCCTCCATGAGTCCACCTCCTCCACTTGTTGCATCCATCCCCACTCGACTCGTTCTGTTACTCGCTGGCTGATGCGCGACATTAAAGAGATGCTGGACTGCATAGTCAGAAGCGACTGATAAGCTGCGGTTGCCGCTCAGTTGTCCACCCTCTGAGCCCTTCCGGTTTCTACCTCTTGTTTCCCGTACCGATCTACTCTTCAAGGTCGACCGGAACTGGGAGATTTGTTGTGACTCAAAGCTCCAGCTCCAGCTCCAGCTCCAGCTTACTGACATCAGGCTGCACGCCATTCCTTCAGGCAGTCCTGCAACTCCTGCAGCCAAGCAGTTTTTCTGCCGTTCTCATTGCTAGTATTTGGTTGTCATCATCGCGTATCCTGCGGGCAGATGCTGGTCTTCCTGTTGTACTACCACCTCGACCAACCCGCCTTCAACAACTGCTCTGACTCCTAGTTCACCAGCAGCACTACCACAAGAGTCGCACGAGATACCCCTTCAGCATACTTTATGCAACTCTGAAGCACCAATCCTAGTTCTGGCGGCAGAATCTCACCTGCCTACCCCGACCTACATACGCCACAGGCATCAAATCCCTACAGGACACTGGTCAACCTCGCCCAGATACAGGAAGCCGGTATAGCACTAAAGCAAAGACGAGACAGTCGTCTCAGCGGAATCTCTCGAGTACTTGCATCTACAACAATCAATCCAATTCTATCCCGATCTACGCCAACGCACCCCAAGGAACCCAACGAGAGCCCGAATCTTCGTCCTCGTGCAACCAAGCTGCAGCTCCCTTATCCAGTCTCCATCCCGAATCAAGAGCTGAGCCGCATTTTTTGGTTAGCCAGCTAACTTCTCGGTTTTACGGTTCCACTGCACTGTACTCTTGCTTATTTCTACAAAAGCCCCCAACCCACCATCTCCCCAGTTGTCGGTGCCGCTTTACTTCAGTTCGTTACGTTCTGAACAACGAACAAGGCCTCAGGCTTTGGAGACGAAAGAACTCAAGGTTCTTTACACCAAACACTTCCTCGTTCCTAGTGGTGCAAAAGATTTATGCATTCTCTGCTCGTTTGACGTTTCGCATATTAATTACTGCGGCATCATATATCCACATCAGTTTTCACACTTGGTGGGTGTATCAACTACATACCTATCTTAACCTCTTCCTCGTTGAACATATTTATTTCAAGATCTGCAATCGAGTCGTTGTATTTAGACGCGTTGCTTGCATGCGCAAAATGCTACTATGTATCAAACAAGCAGACCAGGATGGAGCGAGTGGTCTAGGTGGATATGGAATCCAGACTACCAGCAATATTATCGCCAGAGAGTAGACGCTGCCGGTGTGTATTTCTATCTAGTCTTCCCATTTTCTCTTCCAGACTTACTAACCAAAGTCACATAGGCAACTCGGATATTCAATGGCAGAGCGAATATGAGTCTGCTCAGAATAGAGAAGTGCCCCGAACTCCTGTGCAAGTCCCTGCACAAGTTCAACAGATGGACCAGATGGACCAGGTGACCCAGCAGTTTGGTTCAGTCAACATACAGAGCCCTGAACAAGCGGCTGGAGACGAGCACGACAGTACGTTTTGACCTATGTTGGTCCCCTGATTTTCCACCACAATCCCCTTGGCTCCTTTCCACCTCGTCGGCTCTGAAATGTACTAACATATTGGATGGTCTAGATAATGAATATGTCACGGGCGGCTCATCGTCGAGAGTAAAATCCAAATCATCGAGGTCGCATAGCAGTTCATCAAAGTCGAAATCGAAACCGTCCAAGTCCTCTAGTGGGAAAGGCAAGGCAACCGCTCAGGAAGCCATTGACGAGGTCGATGAACACGGTTATGAAAACCGTCATAGTCAACGGAGACCATCTGCATCTGCAACCACTCAGCAAACAGAACAAACCTGTAAGTAAGCGAAGAGTTCACGGCATCCTGATGGGACAGATTGCTAAACTAGCCAGATTATGACCCGAATACTGGCCAGTATTATATATTACCACAGGCTACTCAAGGTACGTGAGATGCTCTATCTCAATCTGAGTATTAGTATTGACAAAGCTTCCTCAACCACAGGAGATTCTGCATCCAACCAGCCTTATCCAAGCGGCTCAGCCGAGGGGGAAGACCCAGAGCTTCAGGCAGCCCTTGCTCAAAGTCGACAGTATTCGCGAGATCAATACCGAGGTGGCGAGTCGTCATCTGCTGCATACACCCCTTACGGTACGTGACTCCGAGGCTGAAATGTAATTTAATTCGAGGTTTCTAACACCCATAGCAGCTCAAGATGAGGAAGAGGATCCCGGGCCAGCTGTGGCCTCCACCAACCAAGAGCACATCGTAGGCACTGGTGGCGAAACAGAGACTCTAGATCCACGTATGATTATCTGGCCTATGTAAAGCAGGGTCAAACTAACTTGATGCTAGGGTATCGTGTTGCACAGTCTCATATGTTCCAACCCGGCGAGGTAAGCTGGCTCAACCCAGACTCTAAAATTATGCTAACCGCCCGACAGGTCTTCAAAGTCCTCTGGCCGGAGCCAGCAGGAGGAGGCAGTGTAGTTGAAGAAACGGTCTATCGCGACCGGTACGGCGGTCAAATATTTGTTCATTTTCGTCGGTTCATCGTAGTCGCAAACGATCGTGGCCACTGCACTTGCATGTAAGTGTCATGTCCTATCAGCGCTTGAGCCCCCGAATCGTGCTAACATTCTAGACCTATCTCTACCTATGGTAAGAAAGGCTGTAAAAAGAGTGGCGTCAAGGCTGAACAACACGGAATCGTTGTTGAAAGTAGCAATCGAAACCCTACCGCCCTACCTGGCGAGCCAGAGCTTGGATATCCTCCTGTTCGTGTGCACATCCACGAGCCAGATGAGCGAATCGCAAAAGAGTCCCGAGTTAATTACTCAAAACTCACGACGGTGGAACATAACGTCAAGGTGCTCTTCATCGGTCGAGTGGTGACCTCAGATTGGGATATTGTCACTGAAGCGGTCAACACTAGCTGGGCAAAGAAGACGCATGTAAAGAAGAAGCATCGCAGACCATGATCCTGCGAAGGGCTCTAACATTCACGTTTTATGGTGCCTGTGTAAGCAGGTCCCTACATCGGGTGTCATCAATGACACCTGCATATATACGTTCCTCAGGAGCTGCCAGCTTTTCTGGCATGCACCTGCGAAACTTGTCTCGGCAACTTCGCAATCCCGAGACAGATACGGTATGGGTTATTCTCGACGTTCCAAACATGCTGCCTGAATTATCGTGGTAGCTTCCTGGTTGGAAACCGAACACCCTCGCAAGTGGCGCGCAATTCACTAATGTGCGTTTACATAAGGTAGTCATTTTCTTCTTGTTCTTGGCTCGGACTTTTGCATCATTTTTTCCTCAACGTCTCCAACAATTCGGAAAGTGTTTCTAAGTACTCTATTGTGTTGGGCAAGATCTTTTTATGCAACTTGACAGCAAGATTTGGTGGAACAGCACACAGCTCCTGATATGTTGATAAAGATATTCTTGAAATATGATGAGTTTGGATTTTTCTTTTTGTTTCATCGTTTCCTCACTCCTTCTCTTCTTCAGTTTTGAGATAGTCTTACAGAGGCTCTCCAATGGGTTTAATGAAAGATATGATTCATAAGGACTTCACTGGGTTTTATGATGAGTTGCAAATGCCTGGTTGGCATCACAATCATTTACGAGGCAGTGTCCCGTCTTTGGAAACGCTGAGGGGTGTCTCTTTGGTACGAGTCCAGTGTAAATATCAGAATGAATACACGAAGTTATGCCTCCAAGAATGGCTTCCTTATTCTATAAATATAAATGAATGGCTTTGTTGTGAGGTTACCGAGATAGACCCACCCACCGGACGTCGTGCCTCGGCATCTTTTTCCCCGCAACCGGAGGCTTAATTAATGAACCCCGGACGTACCCCAGGGCAGACAAAACTCCGAGGCTCGACGCTCGTCACGAAGATCAAGGGGGAACGTTGCTTATCAATTCTCTTTCCTATAAAAGATCTCTTCATCCTTCGATATTCGAGTCAAACATTTCTGCTTTGATCTCATTGTAAAAGTTATAGGATTATACCATTACACCACACGACCCCTTATACGTCATCTCTTCTACCCTTGTACTATCCACTTCCCTTTTCACAACCACAAATACAAACACAATGGCTGAAGCTCAGTTGGAAGATTTCCCTTCGCTTTTCTCCCTGAAGGGCAAGGTCGCCGTTATCACCGGCGGCTCTCGCGGTCTTGGTCTGCACGCAGCTTCAGCGTAAGTCACTTATTGCGATTTATCTACAAACGCGACTGACATTGTCTCAGATTCCTCCAAGCAGGCGCATCAAAGGTCTTCATCTCATCCCGTAAGGCCGCTGCCTGTGAAGAAGCATGCAAAGCTCTCAATGCTCTCCCCAACCTTGCTCCCGGTGCTGTTGCCATCTCAGTTCCCGCGGACTCATCCAAGTTCGAGGGTGTAGAGAGTCTTCTCGCGCAGGTCAAGAAGCACACCGACCGCGTCGATATTCTCCTCGCCAATGCTGGAGCTACATGGGGCGAGCAATTTGACACGCATCCTGACTCTGCCTTTGCCAAGGTCATGGACCTCAACGTCAAGGCTGTTTTCAACACAATCCGTCTCTTTACGCCACTCCTCGAGAAGAGCGCTTCTCTTCAGGATCCTAGCCGTGTGATTATCACTGCCAGTGTTGCAGGACTTGGTGTCGGCACAATTGGAAAGCAGGGCACATATGGTTACTCCGCTAGCAAGGCTGCTGTGCTACATCTGGGACGCAACATTGCCATGGAGCTGGGACCTAGGCACATCACCGTCAACTCCATCTGCCCTGGCTTCTTCCCTAGCAAGATGTCCAATGGTCTGCTGGAGATGTCTGGTGGTGCTGAGGAGATCGCAAACAGCAACCCCATGCGCCGACTGGGCAAGCCTGAGGATATTGCTGGTGTGGTTGTTTACCTAGCTAGTCGGGCAGGGTCTCATGTTAATGGTGAGACAATTGCTATTGATGGTGGTGCCCTGTGGCAGCGAGGCGAGCTCATGGTTGACTCCAAGTCGAAGCTGTAGGGGCGATGGATTCGAAATGTATGATAAAGAACAACCCTTCATTTATGGGGATATAAATAGAAGGCAAATACCTCTTGATGACTATTTATATATTTTATCTGTGTCAGCCTTGATGTTATTGGCGACCATCATGAACTCCCCTGCTCCAATGGCTTTCGAGCCATCCAAGTACTTGCTCTATACGTTGACTGCAAAAGACTATCAGGATCATGAATATACGGCGCATGGACACCAGTCTTGTGCCACTCAACAACAAATCCCATCTTCTCCAACAGTGCAATGACTTCGTCGTCGGCCAGCTCAAAACTTCCTGGATCAGCGATGCCCGATGAACTCTTTGGGTCATGCTCTGCTTCACCATCCTGGCAATGAGTACCAGGCGCGTTGTTCTCAAAATGCCACAATAACGGCCCCACGTTGATGAGAATACCTCCAGGCCGAAGACAGTGCCGTATGACCTCCAGGTACCGAATCAGATTGGGTGCTGTGTCGAGGAAGAAGACACTTGCCACAGCATCGTATTGTGCTTCATGATCTTCATTAGAATAGAGGCAGAGAAAGTCGGCGGCGCACATGGACATTTCTCCAGCATTAGGTGTGGCAGCTAGAACGGAGGCTGGATGGATGTCCGGAACGCGATAGCTTCTGAGGTGGTTCGCTCGGGTGAGGTGATTGGAGAAACTATGGACCCAGGGGTAAATAGTATGCTGTTCAGCCGCAGGACAATAGTTTAGAATGTATGATGAGGCGAGGAGTTGGTGATAGGAAATCTCGTTGCCTTCAGCAGTATATCCATTCGCAACCAGATCAAATACCAATCTTCCTAGGCCTGCACCTGGCACCAATACGTTTAGAGGAGCTCTATCCGGGTATCTCTCCGTTTCTGCCGCAAGAGCTTTCATGACGGGACCATAGCTAGCTTCTCTCTCCGCAGCTCCCGCCTCGGTCCAATCTCTGTAGAACTGACGAATAGTACTCCTCGCTTTGTCAACATCGGAGTGCTTGGCGACTCCGGCCCATTCTTGAGGCATCTTGGGTTCAGGGTCTTCGGGATCTGTCGTCATCATTCGAAATGACTGTAGGCCAACACGAGCAATGGTACGAGCCAGCTCAGCATTCTCATCAATTGCATCATCAGTCTTCTCCAGAGTGTCTAGGAAGTTGAACGGAGGTGCAGCCAAGAGTTTCCATTGTTCTTGAGGAAGAGCATAGAAGGCTTGACGACGAAGGTGTGTGACGTTGAAGTGAGATACTTTTGCGTATTGGCTATTGAACGTTCAGTATGAGAAACAGTACCCTTGAATCAGATTGTATATAGTGTTGAGCAGATGCTGGAGGTTTCATATGGTGTGCCAACAGACCTAGAGGAGAAATGATTCGACTCGAGTGAGGTTTCTTGGGATAACTCACAAGAATGAATCCAAGGCGCTGAATATAACTCGAACCTCTTCAGGATCTTCAGCATTGTCCTCTACTCCAGCCCATGCACTGTCATCTGGGACAATTTCGATGTGGTGGCCATCTTCAGATCCGGCCATACTGTATGGCTTAGAAATGGATTTTGGTATGCTGCGTTTAAGTAAGGGTCATGGAGGGGTAGAGAGGAATGTTGAGAATATAGCAGAAGGGCCAATTTTTTTTTTGTTATCTCATAAACCCTGCTCTTAGAAGTTATTTAGTGAACTCGGGAAATAGTGAGAGTGAAAATTGATGAAAAGATTAGAATGGACTCATGCCGCTCACTTTCTACAAGTTGACAATGATTTATGCGGGCCTCCGAATGAGTTTGCGTGGGGTTGAGGAGATCATGTGATTGCGGATTTGAGCAAATCGACAACTTTGAATAAAGCATCATCAAAAGGAAGGAGCATCGTAGCTTGCCATTTGCCGTCTGGTCATTGTTTTATTATCAGTAAGTACAATCTAGGTATTGTTTTTTTGGCTGCAAATCTCATAACCTCTTCAGTTACGTCAGACGCTCAGACGAAACATCTATGTACACTTCACAACGCAACACAACACAACACGCACCCCAGCTCTAAGAACTACCAAAGTCTCTCACTCGCCGTCTTGAGATCAAGAGATTTCTACTACACCAAGGGAATAACTTGATACTTCCTCATAAGACACATCATGGCTACAGACGTAATCGAGCTCTCTGTACCCCTCCCCCGCTCTCTAGACACCCGCATCTACCTCCGCCTTTCCACCAAAGCAAAGTCCATTGTGCTATTCCTCACAACAGCGACACAAGACGAGCTCGCCACTCCTGTCTCTATGGGCTCTTTTGTCTACGCTCTGCCCAACGTGAGTACGGCCCGTTTCGGTTCCGGTAATACTTTGCTGACTTTCATAGCGGCTTGACCAGGCACAGCCATTATCTACCACGTTCTATTCTTCAGAGGCATCAGTGGAGTTTACAACACGCTTGGCGAAGCTTTTGGCTCGGAAATCACAGCTCCCGGTGTACATCACTAACTCGATTAGCTTTGCTAATGCGGGTATGGGAGGCACGGTGGAAGAGGAGATGGAGGCCTTCAAGACCATTGTTCAGGTTGTGTCAGAGAGGCTACAGCTATCGGGCCCCAAGTCAACGGCGGCCTGGTAGGATAAGGGTACCTGTAACCAGGTAAGGGAATACGAAGTTTTAACACTTAACAAATGACAATCTTGGAAGAAGAGCTACGGACTTGCATCACCCACCACCTTAGCCTCCGTCAATACCTGATGTCTATCCTAGGAACTCTCACCGACAGAACCAGAACCATTCAGAATTATGGTGCACAGCTTCATTCATGTCACCGAGTAACATAGCTGTCAAGAGAGTCCTGGGAGAATTACGGTATGGACCACAAACAATCCCGGATGAATCCGCAGTGGTACACAGAGGCAGACGGCTTGAGGCAAATGCTTGTCACCAGGCGGGATTGCGCGTGTAACACCATAAGACCCAATCCTTCTGTTCTTGTGCTGAGGAGGCTTGTTATCGTTGTGCCTTTCTCAATAGATATTACACTGAAGAGAAACAATAAAGGGTCTGTGAATACACGAGTTACGTATCTCGCCTCCACGGCCACAGCTTCCATTACTTCAGGATTTTGTATCCCCAATTGCTTGGATAAGGCGGCCAGACCTCGCCATGTTTCTTGTGCATTAAGCCAGCTGCAGACCGCTTTATTGCGATAGCGACTGGCCAGGAAATAGTGTCGCACGAGTAATACACGATGTTCAGGCTGGTACAACACCAAGCTGCGCGGCACTTACGACGAGACTGAGCCCGCAGTGACGCTTTGGTGAAACTAGACTATCAGATGAAGGGTGATACTCTCGATAGTTTATCGGTCCATACGGGAGAGTACGCAAGAAACCAGCTAAACATGGATGTTGGTCTGCATCTTTGAGTTTCTAGAGTTGCAAATATGGCCTGAGTTTGAACACAGTATTATGGGTAGCTCAAGGCCGTTAGATGCAGTCTCAGGCAGGGCCGCGGCCCGTTGCAGGCGTTAATATGAATGGATGATTCAGAGCCATATCGATTTTGTTGAAATGGTTGGATAATGAATTCAAACAAGCGGCTATTTCGTCTCGTCGACTCTTCTAACCAGCCACGAGACGAGACGAACGAACGATATATTAGATGACAACATTTGTTGCTCTAAAATAAAATGGAACCCAACAGTTTATTCTAGCTCCGGCGATCCCCGCAGCAAAGAAAAAGAGCCTGCCTTGCATTTCTTCAGTGACAAATTTTCTCGGTTTCTGCGGGCGGGTTATCGTTATCGCACCCCGCGCCACTAGAAACCTCGATTGGCACGGCCATGTTGGGTGTTTCAGGCTACTTTACAGTGCGTCTGATACGTGACATGCCCCCATTGTGTCTCTCATCTCGCCATCGCTAGTCTCAAAGGGGCAATTTCTTGGTTGAATGCCCTTGACCTTGAGCCTCCGCTCTCTCCTCGAAACTACACCAAAATCTTCGTCCCCTACTCTTGGTGGGCAGCTGAGCTTCTTCAACTCTAACTCGAGAGATCTGCATCAACTTCTCCCCCTCGGTTGTCTTTTTCTTTACAGCTGCGTCTCAAGACGCACAGCGTCCTGTCGCCCTTTTTCTTGATATTACTATCAGGGTCGTAATAAGCAAAGCAATCCCTAGGAACAAAGGCGAAGCTGCTAGGCGTCTCAGTAAGAAACCAGGTGAGTAGACTTGAGTTGACTTGAGCTTTGCAGTGTGGCCCCACGGTGTTGCACATCCCTGTATCGGAGGGGCACATTCGCTTCTCGCCCACTGCCATCCCATACGACGACGGACGGATACTCTATCCCACTATACAAGAGTCCACCGCTGGTCTCTCGTTTCTCATCTCTCCCCTCTCCCAGGCTCCTTCACCATTGTCATCTCTATTTTGTCCTGGCTAAAGGTTTGCGCATTGCTAACCGTTGACGAGTAGGAGCTGTGGAGCTTAGCTCATGTGAAAGTCGTTCACAAAGTTTCCATCTCGCTTCTGCGCCCCTCTTCTCTACATCCGCCTTCTGCGACGTTCAGAGACCTTGTCAACACCACCGCAGCCATGTCCTCCTGGGAACCCGCCCCCGATTCGCTGCAGCAGCTCGCTGCTTGCCTCAAAGACTCCCTCAGTGGTTTCGACAAGAGTGCTCAGAAGCAGGCTGACTTGGTAAGACTTTGCTTGCCCATCGCAATGCATGCGCCGCCCCTCAGCTAATCATCCTTTGCAGATGCTTCAACAAGCCAAGAACTCCCCAGACATCAACAACTATCTCGCATATCTCTTCTCAAGCTCCTCACCTCCCAATGGCCTTCAATTTTCGGAGCAAGATTTCCACCTCGTGCGCTCCGCCGCTGGCATCATGCTCAAGAATAATGTTCGAAGCGAATGGAAGAGCATCCCCGAGTCCAACCTCCAGCTCATCAAGCTCGCGGTCCCCATGTGCCTGCAAGACAAGAACTCCCAGATCCGCAACTTTGCTGGAAACATTGCTACCGAAATTGTCCGCCGCGGAGGCTTGCTCAGCTGGCCGGAGCTACTTCCCCAGCTCCTCGACTTGGTCGGTAACACATCCGGTCAAACTTCGAATGAGGCGCAAGAGGGTGCTATGTCTGCTCTGGCCAAGATCTGCGAGGACAACTTCCGTCAGTTGACCAAGGAGGTTAATGGCCAGCGGCCCCTCAACTATGTTCTTCCCCATTTCATCGCGGCCACCAAGAGCCCTCTGCCCAAGGTCAGGGCTGGTGCGCTTACTGCCATCAACGTCTTCACACCTCGAGAATCACAGGCCATGCTTAACTCCATCGATGACCTCCTCCAGCATCTGTTTGTTCTGGCCAGCGATGACAATGTTGATGTTCGACGACAAGTGTGCCGTGCCTTTGTTCACCTAGTTGAGACGCGACCCGACAAGCTCCAGCCGCACATTAGTGGCCTCGTCGACTATATAATATCCCAGCAGAAAGGCGACGATGAGGACTTGGCCTGTGAAGCGGCCGAATTCTGGCTCGCCGTGGGAGAACATGACAATTTATGGAGGGCATTGGAGCCGTACATCAATAAGATTATTCCTGTCCTCCTCGAGTGCATGGTTTACAGTGGAGAGGACATTGCCCTCCTTGGAGGTGCTTCAGATGACGAGGAGGAGGAGGATCGTGAAGAGGATATCCGCCCTGCATTTGCCAAGAAGGCTCTTGCACGAAAGGCCAACGGTGAGGTCAGCGAGTCCGCAGATCAAGCCCAGAATGGAAACGGCTTCGAGAAGCTCAGTGGAATGGACGACGATACCGAGGAGGGAGAAATCGATGACTACGATGACGGTGACGACGCCAACCCTGACGAGCGATGGACCATCCGCAAGTGCTCCGCCGCCGCTCTCGATGTTTTCGCCCGCGACTTCCAATCTCCTGTTTTCGAGGCTATCTTCCCCTATCTGTCACAGCATCTGAAGCACGAAGAGTGGCCTCAGCGAGAAGCCGCTGTTCTCGCCTTGGGTGCTGTTGCTGATGGATGCATGGACGTTGTTGTCCCTCACTTGCCTGAGCTTGTGCCTTACCTCATCTCTCTTCTCGAGGACTCGGAGCCTGTTGTGAGACAGATCACCTGTTGGACCCTTGGTCGATATTCGTCATGGGCTGCCAATCTGGAGGATACAGACAAAGATCAGTTCTTCCTCCCTTTGATGGACGGTATTCTCCGCCACATGTTGGATAAGAACAAGAAAGTACAAGAAGCTGCTGCATCGGCATTCGCCAACCTTGAGGAGAAGGCAGGTAAGATCCTTGAACCTTACTGTGGCCCCATTATCCAGCAATTTGTCCATTGCTTTGCCAAGTACAAGGATCGCAACATGTACATTCTTTACGACTGTGTACAGACACTGGCGGAGCATATTGGACCTGCCATGGCCGCACCAGAGCTGTCTGGCAAGCTGATGCCTGCCTTGATCGACCGATACAACCGTGTATCGGATCAGTCACGGGAGCTGTTCCCTCTGCTAGAGTGCCTCTCTTATGTGGCGATGGCACTCGGTGATGCGTTCGCTCCCTATGCTGAGCCTATCTTCCTTCGATGCGTCAATATCATTCACGTCAATCTTGAGCAGACTTTGGCCGCTGCTGGCAACCCCATAATTGACCAACCTGACAAGGATTTCCTGGTAACAAGTCTGGATCTTCTTAGTGCCATCGTTCAAGCTCTCAACGATGACAAGTCGGCTGCATTGGTCAAGAGCTCCCAACAGTCCTTCTTTGAGCTCCTCAGCTTCTGTATGGAGGACCCCAGTGACGAAGTTCGACAATCTGCCTATGCACTGCTGGGAGATTGCGCTAGATACGTCTATCCTCTACTACAGCCCTACCTTGCTACAATTATCCCCATCCTGCTGAAGCAGCTTGATATGGACAGCGTCCTCGATGAGGATATGGACAGTGGGTTTGGCGTCGTTAACAATGCCTGCTGGTCAGTTGGTGAAATTTCAATGCAACACAAGGAGCACATGGGCCCATGGGTTCAAGAGCTTCTCCAACGGTTTGTTGAGATTATGACCAACCCTCGTGTTCCTAAAGCGCTGAACGAAAACGCTGCCATGGCTTTGGGACGCCTCGGCCTCGAGAACTCGGAACAGCTTGGACCTCATCTTTCAACTTTTGCAGAGGAATGGATCAGCATCATGAACGAGGTCGATGCAACTGAAGAGAAGGCGACGGCTTTCAAGGGATTTTCTATGATCGTGGGACGAAACCCTCAGGCCATGGAGAAGGAGTTGCTCAACTATTTTACGGCCATTGCCCGTTATCGTGATATTGACTTGAAGAGCCCTGTCAGGCAGGAGTTGCATGATGTCTTCCAGAAGGTCAGTGCCTATTGCATTGCTGTTGTTTCTTTATCACACAAGCTAACGTTTCTCAGGTCATCAATATCTACAAACAAATAATTCCCGAGTTTAGCAACTTTGTTGGCCAGATGCAGCAACGAGACCGACAAAATTTGGAGTCGCATTATACTCTGTAGTATGGGATGGCGACTGATCTCGGCCTTCTTATTTCTTGAAGGAATGACTCAAGGGTGGCAGTGGAAGTGGTTCGTCGTTATTACATAGTTATAGATAGCACTGATTCTTTTATCGCAGTAGATAGCATGGTACGGGATGCATGGCGAAGTTCAAGGGGGTTTATGAAAAGTCTTGGAGCCATTTTGATTGATGTTGAATGATGGTATGAACTGACGAGGGTCGCAATGCGACATTGGGAGGAGGACGAGATACCTGATGGAAGCTGGAACTGGGAAATGGGACTGGGAGAATGGCAACATGTTATGCCACAAGTAGATAGAAGTACTCGGATTCATGGGAGGAGTTGATGGGCATTTATGGGGTCCGAGTTAGATAGATAGGCTACTTTATTATGCTGCTGCAAGCTGGAGCAATGTCACTGAAGCGTGGAAGATCACCAGATGGAAGATGGTATTACTATGGTAGCTGAACACCAGAGTTATTTCGTCATCGTCTTGTCACATTGTATCATGAGAACCCCAATCGAATTTCGAGTCGTAATGATAGTATTTTGCATCTATTAAGCTAGAGCACTTACAACTTATTCGCAACTTGCGAATGCCTACAAAGAAAATCGGTGATGCTGTAGGGTAGCCATCGCCAACCACGACCAACAAGGAGAGAAACATTTCGGTATCAGTTCCATGCTACAGCATAAGAAACGTTGCATCGTCTCTCATTTTAAACATATGAGCGCCGTCTTGCATTGATTAATGAGTCATGAGAACTGCCTGTCGAGGCCGTGGGCAGCAAAGACCAAGTACTGACTCTGTAGCCGTCTCATGTGCAGCAAAGGCCATGCAAACAACGACATTTCTCCTCTGGGCAAATTACAAAAGAGTCACTTACAATATAGCTCTCGTGAGTGAATGGGTCGGGCTCTAACATTGGCCTTCAGCGTCTGTCTATGCGGTGATAGTACTGGTGTAACCAGCAGTGACAAGTTGGACACTCACAATTTGCCAAGACCGCGGAGTCTCCATCGATGCCATAACATAATGCCCAATGCCCTTTGACTCGCGTAGCCACTTAGTAATGGTCATCCCTTGAACCCCTGAAGTTGTCGTGAGGAGGCAGTTGACTGCCGGGTTTTCGCATGAAGGCATTAACACTAGGAAAACGGAAGATCGCCCCTGTTCTAGTTTCCGCTTTCAGACTTAGAGTTTCTGGAAACCAGCTCTTGCAAGACTTGATTCGATAAAAAGGTGTTGGGAGAGGTGCTTTGACTTTCCCAAACCTAACCCAGGAACTCGCTAGCTACGCGAGTCGGTACCAAGAGCCGAACAGTTTGGACGATCTTTTAGTCTGCCAGTCTATCAATAGTCTCTAGATATGTAATAGTCTCCGTATAGACGAAATACTTGCCCTACCGGGCAAGCACACAGACGTTGCGAATACGCTGGGGAAATTGAAGCTCAATAGCGGAGACAAAAGGCCCAAACTCTTGGCTGCATCAGTCAGAAGAAACCAACGGTGTACCAAGGATAATTAGACTGAAGCTAGACAGTCATGAACTTGGAAACTGATCTGTTGAGTGATAACAATTTTACAATGAATCAACTTGTGTGTCAATCGAACTCCAGCCATGACTCGCGTAGCGTGCATAACACCAACGACCTGAAATTGGTGAGATGCTCGCGAAAGACGTCTACACGTCGGCGAACCTTTGACTGATGACAGTCAGCGACAGGAGGAGGTAAAGAAACACCAACGGTGAAATCACCACGCGGGTCTCATCATCACAAGTGCATCGTAACATACACTCTCGACAAGCCACCCCGTATGCCCTTTCGATTCATGGCCGCAGGGAGGTGCAAGGAGATGCAGGCCATTGCAGGGAGAGCAAAGTCTCTCGGTCAAAGAACAGGTGGTTGGTCTTTTGCATCGACTTGGACATGTAGAAGCTAAATTTATCCTGGTGGCTTGCTTTCTTCCGGCAAGCTTCTGTAGCTGAGATGCATCGACCCGTCTGGACACAGAATATAGCTGTCACCGCTGGCCTCGGGAACTATCCGTATGATTCCGTCCAGTGATATCGTCGTACTGATATGGTATGGGTAATGGAGACAACATATGCTCGGCAACCGGAGCAGGCTCACCGGACCCTGCATGGTCCACGGTCCATGGTCCACGGTTAAGGCCAAGGTCCTTGTGAGGCTCGCGATGTCCAATAATCAGAGCCAGAGTTTAACGACTTGCTCAACGTCATTGCTGATTACTGGCGTGTCAGTAGACAAATGTGCCATAAATCATCAGGCAGGGGCGTACAAGAAGACCCAAGTCTTGTCATTCTGTTCTGGCGTATTATGGCCAGGCCTGGCATAACTGTACTGCTTCTCTCCAAGCCAAGCCGAGCCAAGCCATAACAGGAGAGTAACTGAGAGGACGACTCACCCAGTGAAACCACCACTAGAGGCTCTGGTGCTGCTGTTCTGCTGTGCCGTTTAAGCTTTGGCACTAGATGCGTCGGTCTTGATTGGAAAAACTGTCCACACCGTGTCATAGTCCCCTGCCCGTGTCACCATTAATAGCTCAGCCTCGCACTAATACCCCTGTCTTATGCATGGCATGGTCCGCCCCGGGGATCCATTTTCCCCATTCTGACGCCCTTTTTGAACAAAGAACCCTGTCAGTTTGTTCCCTAGCCTATTCGGCAACCCTGTCCGACGCTGTGAGCCATGGCCTGGTCTAGAACAAAGGCATTTTTGGACATCGTCATTTCAACATTCGAGTGGCTGGGTCATCAACAGGCAAAAGTTGACTCGTGGGAAACAAGGAAAAGGACCCTGCGAGGCTGTTGGTGACATGCTCTCCACGGTCCGGGCTTTTGAGAAAAGCCCGCAGCTCCGACTCTGGCAATAAAACCCAACCAAGCCCAAGCTGTTGTGGGCCATCTCCAGCGCCCGAATGGGCTTCTGGCTACAACAGTAACATTCGCGCAATCAGTCGTTGCCGATGAAACTTGGCCCATGGCCTTGGGTTTAGCCCCTTGCCAGTGGCAGAGATTGGAGGACTGGAATAAAACATTTCTCATCGGAACCTCCTGGTCAGGCGCCGTCGTGTGCCATGTGGTCTCGAGCCCGCACCACTAGCTTCGCCCCGATATGATGGCCTCAGTAGCCGAGTCAGCAATAAGATCTCCAAATGATACGTTACTGTTAGCCGTCAAAAGACCCTGAGGCCCAGCCATCTATGTCATTCTTGTTTGACCCTGCGTCCATATTCTGCCACAGGCGTTGCATCCTTTTCACGGCTTTGATCCCGCGGCGCGGGTTTGCCGGCGCCCCTTCACAGATTCGCATACCTAGCTTGCTCAAGGGATCAGCCTCTTTCAACTTCGTCCCTTTCGTCTATTGGCGCGCAAGTGAGCTACCCCATAGATAACCTTCAAGTATTGTACACTGTTGATGTTCATCACCATACAATCTGATACAAACCATACATGTTGATGTCCAAGGATTTCTCCTTTTCGCTACTCCGTATAGGGCCGGTCTTTTCCGACTTCAAACTGTGATCTGCAGTCTAAAGTTTTGGCTATTCAACTTTGGAGGGGCATCAGATCATCGGGAGCCAGAAGTCGGGACTTTGAGTCAACTTTTCTGTCACTAGTACTCTGTAGTTGGGTCATACACAGGTAGTTGTGAAAATGGCCCACGCCCTTGTCGCGGGGCTCACGTTGTTGTATCATTCTCAAGTTAGCAGGTCAGGCTAGGAAGCAGCTTCAATGGGGTAGGTCATGGGACAACCTAAGAAGTGATGCTGATCTGTGATACTCACTGCCCGAGAGGGCCTCAACAGCATCGGCTTTCAGTGATCGTCTAGTCTGAGCATATTGAACGCGCAATCGGATCTGAAGCATACAAATTCGAGGTTACGAATCCGAGTTCCCGCGTATCACGCCGGAGACTTCAGACTGTGATACCAGAGTCAATGTGTCACAGGCTCAAAGTGCGATCAGCCCAAACCGCTGTTCAAAGCACTGGGTTATTGGTAGACAGACTATGGTAATTGCGAGACCGATGACCATGTCTCGGGTGTGTTTCCCCTATCTCCATCATCAAAGCAAGAGCTGAGAACATACCAACCATTTGTTGGAAGTGCTAACTCGAACAAAACATAGACATCAGAATAGATTTCACTTCTTGGGAGTGTGAGAATGAAAAGTGGGTTTGACAGCAGAAGACTGCGGTTGTCAACGGCCGCTCATGTCTCTCTCCATAGGAGAGGACGGGGAACGACATTCTATTATTATCGTGCGGCATATCTTGCGGCACGAGCCTTGTGGCCATGCCTCAACAAATCAGAAGCATGCTTGAGCTCATGGCTGCTGTTACGACAGGCAGTGGACTTGTAAACGAACCAGCTGCCGAGGATAAGATCATCTTTGGCTCGTAGCAAGGGCCAATCTCTAACTCTGATCAGGGGAGTATCGGCACGGGGTGAGATGTCTGAGCCGTTGCAATGCTCAGTCTTTGAGATGTTGATCAAATCTGAACGCCCGAAGCTATCACATTCTCGCAGACCTGCGGATCCGGGTGGAGACTGTTGGCATTGACCCAATATTTGTCCCGTTGAGGTAAATCGAGAGTGCCGCGGCTCCGACAGGGTCGTGACGGTACAAATTTCCGTGAGCTGGCTACGAGCTGAGGCAAAAGGCCTTGATTTTGAAATACGTATGTGCAGTATTGGCCTTGCTCAAATTCATATGAATCTTGTGCCCGACGCTATTGACGGTCTTTTAGGTGAAGTTGTGAAGTGATAACAACCATGGATCTTTCCTCTTGCCTCTGTACTGATAAAGTAACTAGGCCGGGCGTGGATCCCAAAGGGATCGTCGGTCTGCATACATCTCGATCTTCCGTGCCTCCCAGCTATACGGAACATGCTTCATTAGCGCATTTTTAAAGAGGCTAAAAGGGTGGTGCGATGCACAAAGGTTCAGCTTTCAGGAACACCAAGCTCTCCACGCTGATCACCTCACCGCTTTCGCTGTCTATTTCTCACGGTGCAGCCTTAGCTGGAATGTTTGAGACAGTTAGAAATCTCGCATTGGTCTTCTCAAATCGCCCTGCAGCTTGCTATAACGGGATATGAGGTCATTCCGTGCGCTAGGGACAAAAGTTGTGGTGAGTCAGTTGTGATTGCTTAAGAATCCTTGTTCGCCTATCTCACCCCCAATCAACTGCATTTCCTTGGGATCGCAAACACAAGTGGCATCCTTCGTTCCACAGCGGACAATTGGTGACAGATCTGAAACCTACAGCTGGAATGGCACCAAACAGCTTATACCTATGTTTCTTGTCGAGTCAGACCTGATCTATTTCGAGAAGCGACCAGCCTTCCCTTCAAACTTCAGCCAGACCAGATTCGGTAATGGCATCGCGGCCAGAGGACGATGAGAGGCAAATGCCTATAATGATCTTGAGTGTTGAGTGACAGGGGATAGCCTGTGAAGGACTGGAGCAACGGCCAAGACCAGGGCGCACCATGAAGTTGTTGATCCCTCCTTGTCGTGAACGTGTCTAGGAGCGGCCATTGCTGACATAGTATGGTAATTAATAATGAGGCTAGTTTGATGGTTTGGAGCGGAAAGTGGTTCAGTCGATGCTTGATGGACTTTTCGAAATGCCCTGTTATTTATGGGTCGAGTTTGCCAGGGGAAATCCCATTTTGGGACACGAGGTTTGTGTTTTTGGCCAAACAGAAGCTCCAACGACCTTCATATTTGAGCCAGATCTGAACCAGGGGCAGGGGACCCTGGTGTACCCTAACCTCTTAGTCTGTGGAGCTACTGTAGGTTGCCTACCTCAAAATCTTTAGTTATGGTCCTCAACAACATTATGGTACACTGGAAACACAAAGCTGATGCAGAATGAGGGACTCACAAGAAACGAGTTCCGTAGTCACAATTTTATGATATCTGTGGCATGTTAGGTAACGAGGTAAAACACCACTTGTACTAGATCTTCCATCTCGGGAGACGATATGCGGCTTAGCATGTTGTTCCACGGACGCTATTATATAAAAGAGGCCACACTGAACCCCGGCGGGGCAAGAAAGTCGTCGGAACGACAGGGTCATTGTGGAAGAGGGGATATCCCTAAGACGGAGAATGAAGGATTAATCACTCGGTCCATGACCTCATAGCGCTCTGCTAGCCCTAAAATCTGGGGACAACCACGGATGAAAACTAGTGGTTTATTTCAAGTCGCCATTGAAACTGTCGTCTGGTTGAATTGCGCAGCCAATGGTAGATTGCGCAGCCAATGGTAGATTGCGCTTGTAAGACTTTCGGCCGAGATGGGGACTGGTGGACAGATTTGCAATTCATCGGCCGAAGTCAGTAAGGGCCTCTGTTTCAGCTGTGGAACCTAATGGCGGAGGACCAGGACTAGAAGAAGAAGGGAGCTGATCATCAGCTGGAACCGGTGTCCGATCAAGAAAGATGCGTACGGGTAGAGTGACCTTCAGCCTCGTCAAGGATAGGTAACGGTACTCTGTCCAGAGAATACACAGTTTTCAACTTGTTCCACCGCTCGGGGCGGGGCTTGAGTTCCCCGAATTCAGGTGGGGGAGTGGTGTGGTTTGCTCTCAGAACAAGATAGTAGCTTGGCGGAACTTCCTAGACCATTGACAAACAATATTCGGATTTCTGTACACAACCGCGGCCTGATAACAGAGGACCAAAACCGGAGAAAATACTGCTTAGGGTGCTTGCTTGCTTGGGACTGAAGCTGAGCCCGAGCGTGAGGTATGTGTGACTTCGGGAGTAGCAATGTCGGACGAAGCCAATCGTGGCGTGGCTTGAAAGTTGGTGCCAGGACCTGTCGATCATTGTATTGCTGTAAGTACAATATTCTGCATGGCGTCTGCGATGCTTTGTTTTGACCCATGCTCAATTTGGGACAAAGTCTCGGGGTCTTGTCTGTTTTCATTGATGTCGAAGAGTTGCTCCCCTGATGATCTGATGCGCTGATCTGATGTGTTCATGAACTTTTTGAAGGGTGAAAGAGGGGTGAGCTAAGTGGCTGGGAGAAAAGTGAAATGATGCATATTTCTGTTGGTGATGATGATGCGACGACACTGCTTCAAGAGAAGAGGGGAAGGTGGTGGTGGTGGGCAACCTCCCCGAGGCATCCTGAAGATTGGTACCACTTCTTGTCTCTTTTTTATCGCCAGAGCTGTGGATGGTGCATGGATCGATTAGGTTGTCATAGTAAAAGGCGCTCCTGCACAAGCAATTGCCGTAATTGTACTTGTTGGACATGCCAATGGCAATGGCTTTTCGGTGAATGTAAGTGTGAATGTTTATAAGTGGTACAATCTCATGTAAATCGCATATCCCCCCACCAGCCCGGTCAGTGCCTAGATGAGCTGACCGCCAGGCCCCTCTATGCACATGAACTAAAGGGCCTCAAATCTAAAATGGCTTTCGGTCAGATCCAAAGCATAAATGGCGTAGATTATCTGCTGCGCGACTGGATATCTAACAGTTTTTGTGAGCTGTGGACTGTGACTGTGGCCGTGACCGTGAACGTGACCATGAGACATTGCCTCTGTTCAATGCCTCATTCAAATTCTTCCGCGGTGCCATTCCGCAGTGCAACTCTGGAGTGGGTTACCAGGCTAGACGTCGATTGCTTCTAGAAGCCCCTTGGCCGAGGGCGGCCTAAAAACTACCGAACAGATATGGTCTCCATTTAACCTTTCCCTTTTGTCTCATAAACAACTCATAGTGAGGCGCCCGCACGAAACTCAATCTTGTGCAACACTCAGCTGCAAGCCAAAGGATTTTTCAAGTGATTTTCAGCTAGATAGACACATGCAAGTCATGCATTGATGAGTTTGTTGACCATATTCGAGACCAGGGATGCCAATGACAAGCAACCAAATGACATAACTACTGCATGAGAAGAGAGATCCAAGGTTGGTCGTCAAATTAACCACTATTAGACGGTGAGAAAGTCTCTTGTGACTGACGGTGGGTGAGACTGTGATGCTTTCTTTCAAACCCGTCATGATTACCGAGGCACATGTTGATGATCGATCATACAAGTCGTTGCCCTTTGAAACACTGCCGCGAACTTCCTATTCCGCAATTTAGATAGGGTTAGCATTAATCAATCTGAAGCACGAGTGGACCTTTTGCAAGGAATTGCCAACAAGGGGAATAACGACCGAATCTTGGGAGGTTACTTTGAAGAGAAAACCCTTGAACCATGCACCTGGTAGTTTTTTAAACCAAAGTTCTTACCCACGCTAAGTTCCCAGCATCTTGGTGCTCTATTTTGGTAGGGAGTTCATCCTCGCTAACCTGCGATATGTCATTGTCCTTATAGCATTGCAGACCACGCGGGACGTTTCCCGATTAGGCAATTTTTGCTTGTCAATATTCTATCCATTTTCTCTGTCTGTCATCAGTGGAGGTTCCGCTGGAGTCCCTGAGACCAGTCTCACAATCTTGGTGTTTTACTAGACACCTGAGGGACGATCTGGTTATTTACCAAGTGGATAATACTCTTGGGTGTTGGCATTTGTCATTTCATGTTCGGCCAAGTTTGACTTTCTGTCATCTGAAGTTTGAGTTCCATCATCTGGTAAATTCCAGACTTTTCCTTTTACAAAGGTCAAGGGCAAGCTACTAGCCTTACAAGGTCGGTTCTCACTTCCTATTCGTGCACTTAGCTTGTCAGATGTCTATGTAACCGTGAATCGCCTCTGATTCGCACGCAATACGTGACTTAAACGTGGTTACTACGGTAGTCTACTTTTGGAAGACACCCAGGCATCATGTGATCAGTCATCTTCTCCCTTAAATCTTCTCGCTGTTCACCCTGTCCTTGTCCCACGCAGGGGTTGTAGCATAGTCGAGAGGTTGACGGACAAGGGGCCGATGCTAAAAGACTGTCGTTCTCAAACTATCGTCAAGTCCCGAACTTGAACTACAAAAGCACCACTTGGTCATGAAGCGGATGCTACGCTGCCCACAGAGCCGGAGAAATACTTCCTTGACAAAAACAGGGACCAGGCGATGAATGAAAGTTGGGGCTAGAACGACTGGTCATGGTAATAGGGCCATACTCAAGATAAGTAAACCCGTCATATAATCGGGCGATATACTACCCCGAGTTGCCGCTTCTGTATCCATTACTGTGAAAGAAGTTTCAGAGCATTGATACTATGGCTAGAAATAGCTTCATTGTGCGGTCAGGAAAGATTAATTTCTCCAGTTATACAAAGCTTTGGTCGCACTCGGAATCTTGAGCTAAAACCTTGGTCGTTATCCTTGCGGCGCAAGATTCCACCGTGAATTTGCGATACGTTTCCCGACAGCCTGTGAAAGGCCCAAGCCTGTGGAAGCCCGAATACGCCGACACCCTGGACAACACACGATCTACAGCATACCCGAAGTAATCCCGCCCAGGAGCGTTGGGAGCGGGAGGATCATGTCTATCAATAACCATGCCATGTCATACCGTAACTTTCCAGCTCGTCTGCGACAAAAGTATGTGTGATAGAAGAATGTGCTTGGGTGACAAAAATAATGAGCATGAGAGATGATGACGGAGAGTTGTGTAAGACGGCGTCAAGATAGGCCTAGCCGGACTGACTGCGCCTACAATTGCTACTGCTACTGCTACTGCTACCGCAACATTGAGATCCTTACCTACATGGCCGTACGCAGAACACTGACCAACGACGTCATGGTCTTATGTTTTCCAGCTCCGAAAGGCGCAGAGACGAGATACTCGACTCGTAGGAGCGGCCCGTGGCTCTGCCTCAGCTGCAAGTTGAGATACCTAGGGCGACACGAGCCAAAGATTAGGAAACTGACGAACAAACAAATAACGAAGCGAAGCCACTGTGAAAGCATTCGTGCGGCGTTTATCTTACGGTGGGCCGTAAGTAACGTTCCAGTGTTACTCATCTACAACCATACTGTGTCCGGTTAGACTGTCACTTTTTATAGATATTCTCCATATTCTGATCTCGAGCCTCAGGGTAAAATGTGCCGTTTCTGGAGCCATGTCGCCACTGAGATGGCGCTTGTAATGCAATGCAAGGCAATTTGTTCAACCCCAGCCTGGCCGTTACCTTACTCTGAACAGGGCCTTGGATGTTTTGGGCTGGATTGGATTGGATTTGGATTTGAGATGGCTCGGTTCTCGCAGGGACCCAATATCAAAGCTTCAACTACCGGCGGCCCCGGCTTGTCCGTCTCTGGTCTATGATGCCGACGCCCCGTCCGTCGTCTACCACCACCTGAGAGCCCGCCCGCCCGCCATCCCAATCCCAATGTTGTTTCGCCCTGTCGTAAACGCACGAGCCAATCAGCGACTCGAGTCTGGCACAGAATGAGCGAATGGAAACCAAATCCGCTACTTGAGCCAAGTTGAGCCGTAGACCGGGGTCCACGGGCACCGTAGCCCAGCCCAGCCCAGCCTAACTTTCATACAGTAAGGTAGTTACCAGTCCAGTGCACTGAGCAAGCCAGCATCTCTCTCTCTGTAGGGAAACTCAGTGGTTGAACCTCTAAACGACTAAAATTCCCCCTGGGTCTAAAGGGAGAAAACAACCTACGCCGGGCACGGACATGTAAAGTTATTTTTACTTTGTCACCTAGTGTTTTTGTCACCCTTCCTTCCCCTCATTCGACTTTCAGTTTAGTCACCACTTACCTGTGAACTCCTTGGCGATACGTCGAGACAGGGCTTCTCTCGTTTCTACTTCTTTCTTCTTCTTTTGTCTCTCTCAAGAGGTCTCAGCTTCTTTTCCGGACACCGCGGAAAAGCGGAGGACGGACACTAGTCTCAACGATCTAAGACAATGGAGCTCTCCCTAACCCCTTGACCCTGGGCCATGTGCGTCATGCCCTCTGCGTGCAAGGTTGTATCTCGGCCTTGGGGAGCAAGAAAACTTCTGACCTTGACAAAGGGTATCAAAATAAACCCATCAAATAAGCACCTTCAGCTCGTGATAACTTACCTAAAGCTTTTTGTCACCTAAGGCCGACGTCCTCAGTTTTTTTGTGTCCCCTAGCTCGGCCGCCATTTTTGTGACTGAGGATGACAGAAAATTTAGGACCAAAGTCCCAGGTGACAAAAACCATCAAACTGTATCTAGATAAACTGGAGAGCCTATGTGGTCGGCTTATTTTCTTCCTCTGGTGGAAAAGCATCGGGTCTTCTGACACCCGACCGTACTGTGATGAATGTCTGATGTTTGCTACAACTGGATGACAAAACAACCAACCTGTTGAGAGGTCGAGAGGCAAAAACTTTGAGTAACTGGGCGCTGCGGTACACCACTCTGTAGGTGCCACCGTCCGCTACTATCTCTTGTTGTTACTATACCTCAGGTACTCGCATTCGGTTGCTGTATTTGTGATTAATTATTAATGCTTCATTGCTATTATTTGCCCATTCTGGGCTGGACTGGGTTTCTACCCGCCACCACCATGTCGGCCAGACTCAACCTCATGATTTCAGGAACATTCCGCCCATGTAAGAAAGGGAAGCAATGCATTGCAGTACCATCTCGGCGGTCGTGTAGAACCATGGGACGAGCACAAGCCAGCAAGGTCGCCCGGCCACCAATGAACCATCTCCAATCGCCTGCTCCCCAAAATAGCACAGCAGAAGCACCTGGTATGGATCGATGTTATCTTCAGGTATGGAACCGACGCCTAGCCTGAGCATCTCCAATTGCTGCTTCAGCACCCCTACATACTCCGCAGTCCTCCCGCTTAGAAGGTTACCTCTGCTCCCTGACCAATCCTTACGGTACCTTGAGCCCCTCTGATCTGGCATGGAAGGGATGTGTTACTAAGGTTGATGGTCTGTGACCGACGCTTTCTTTAGAGAACCCGCAAACAGATGAATGGGTTTTTTCGACTATGACAGATGCCCAGCCCAGGGATCTTTTGAAGAGCGGCCCTATTACTGATGAGGCTGTAGGACGCCCCCCCCCCTCCCCTGCCCGAGCTGTGGCACCGGGCCACACCCCATCTCTAGCGTCTTGGGTTGGGTTATGTTTTTTGGTAGACCAGACCAGCACCAGCACCGCACCATCGCACACTTGCTCATCAGGCAGGCGGCGGCGCGGATACCACAGAGTTACAGCTGTACTCGGGGTTCACGGCCAAAGAACCAGCATCCGATTCATTGGGACTCATCCATTGCTGTCCGCTGTCGTAGTCCCGGGGCCCGCACTCCACAGCCCACAATTCCCCTAGTCTGAGGCCGAGCTCGCCGCCTGTCTTGACGCTCCCTCGGCTCATTCCTGCGCTTCTGAATGGCAGGACAGGTATCCGTAGTGTAGTGTAGTTGTTGGTGATTCTGATGTTATGCTATGCTAAGCTGTTCAGGCTCAAGTACAGGAGGCAATCGGGAGACTAAGGCTGGCTGGTGGTGGGTGCCCATGGGCTGTACGCTTTTAGGACTGGTGGTGAACTGGCACTGACGCTGCTGTCTGTTAGGTTGCTGGCACCTGCATCATGGCACATGGCACCTCTTACCTCACCTTACTCTTACAGTTTACTGCTCTTTTCATCCATTGCAAGCATTTCACAGTACAGTACAACACGGTAGGTACCCTTACACAGCCTTCCACCCGTTCCTTCGATCCCACTCTTACCTTACCTACCTAGCACTTACCTTACATTCCCACACACCTCACCTCTTACACCCCGGCTGCTCCTCCCCTCCCCCATCTGAGCTGCTCCCGCACCGCACCGCACCTGCCTGTGGATTAGGTTCGCTTGTATTTAACAATGCCATCGTCCCCAGCTCCTTCTCGAATCCCCTCTTGATTCCCTTTCGGTCATCTACAACAAACATCTTCGTCTTTACAAGTCAACACCACGTTCGCTATCCTCCTCACCCTCCTCACCTCTCTCAACTCTCTTAGGAAGTCCTCGTCGACTCCTGTCACTCGCTTTTTATTTCACGGTGCTTTGGTTCTGGAACAACGATCCTCCTTCACGATACGCTTCTCAACTCATATCTCTGGGTATTCAATCGTTTCCCATTGTGTATAATCAGGAACAAACACGAAGTGCAGAGACCAATTCTCAGATAGAGACCACGGCTTACACCAAACCCTTCTGGACTCCAACTCAATCTGTCAATAATCAACTACCGGCTCAAGTGGAAACGAGGCTTCTCAAGTGCACTTACATGGTCATCTTGGCTTTCGATTCTACAATCACTTGATATCCTCACTTCTGCATACCCACAGTCGCTTCCAAAGCTATCACAACTTCTCTCCAAAGGGAGGAAACCCAAATTAACCGCCATATTCGATCGCTACCACTCGTTTGGAAGACTTGGATATAGACTATCTACTGTACCACGCAGCATCACTGGTCAAGGTTTTAGATATCTCTTCAACTCATCTGGCCTTGATCATCCCTGCTCCGTAGAGTCCATCGAGCATCTCAGTCACATTAGATTGTTGAAGCCCTCCGTGTATAAGTTTGAATCCTCGACTTGCACCTCAGTACAGCCTCTCGACGCTCTACGCTGAATTGTTGTCTATTACGAGACCCCATTCACGAACTATCTCTAATTCGGACTCCTTGGATCGATTCCTGGAAACCGATTGACTGGGTACATCACTTGCTGCCCTTGTCACTCCAACGCTCGCTATAAATCCACAAGCTTGTCTTTGTGGATCACTTCGTGTATGTCACTTGAGCCTCATGAAAAGCTGTGCGTGTACTTATTTACCCAATAGTTCTAATTTACAGATACCTCTGTAACATTTGCAAAATGGCTGGTCCCGGTGGTGGTCCCCCTCGCCGCAGCCACACCAAGTCTCGCAAGGGCTGTGATACCTGGTATGGCCCATCAATTCATGATGACTTTGCACAACACTAACAATTACTCACAGCAAGCGCCGCCATATCCGATGCGATGAAAACTTCCCCCAATGGTGAGTTGTGATCCGAATAACACTTCTTGTTCCTAGGCTAACAGATGAAGCCGAAATTGCACCAAGCACAAGATTCGATGCCCATACAACGACGTGCAGGTTCCTGATGCTGAGCGCTCTACAACTCCCGACAAGCCAGACCTGATGTGGACACCCCAGATTGAAGCCGCCATTGCTGAATGGCAAACGACGGGCATCTTCCCGCTCCCCAGCCTGGGAATATACCCTGCCCCAATGCCACATCTGTACTCTGTTGAAGATCTCCGTCTGATCTACCACGTTGCGACGCTATACTACCAACTAGCTACCATCGATGCTAACAATTTCACCCTTTGGACTCGCCATATTCCAACGTAGGTCGAAATAACATAACACTCAAATTGGTATATACTAATTCCGACCCTAGTCTTCTTCGAATTGGTGCCACGACACCCTATGTGATGCACGCTCTGCTCGCTTTCTCTGCTATGCATATTGCTTTCCTCACCGACTGCCCTCTAGTTGGCAGCATGGCCTATGAGCACCGCGGCATTGCCCTCAAGGGGCTCCAGGAAGCCATTGGGTCTTTCTCCCGAGAGACATCGGATGCTATCCTCGCTGCCTCCCTCGTTCTCTCCTGGCAGGCCACTGACTGGTAAGAATCACGAATTCAACATCTAGTGACGAGAATTAACAGCATAATTAGGCGCAGCTGGACCCAGTTGATGCAAGGCACTTCATCGGTAAGTTGGCCCGATTGTGATAGTAGAACTGTACTGACCTGTAGATAGGTGATCGATGCCATGGACCCCTGGAAGCATGAGTCCCAGTTCGGAGACTTCATCGCCGAGAGCAGCACGTTCCCAACCGCCCCGCCATCTCCCGGAAAGGATCATCGCCCAAGCCAGCCTCGCCCTGAGGATCTAGAGGCCTACCAGCGCACGCTCGAGCAGATTCAAAAAGTCGAGGCACACCTCAAGTACCACAAGGAAGATACTACACAGATTCAGCATCTCATTGGCTTCCTCCGAGGCTCCCGCAAGATCAGCCCTACGCTCTCCATTGCTCAGCAATTTGAGCGTCTTCAGCCTCTCCGCAAATGGCTCTTCTGGATGCCCGTGGGTTACCTGCAGAACTACCATGGCTCTCCCAACTCGCTGGTCATCATTGCTTATCTGTATACCGTGGCTCTCCTCATGGAACGGCTCTTCCCAGAGATTGGCGCCGCCTATTTTGGCAGTTTGTCTATTTCTCCCGTTGAAGAGATTGCTCGGCGACTCATGTCGATCAATGTTTCTGGTGTCGGAAGCGAGATGCAAACTCCCTTGACCCTTATGGAGTTCCCCATCGACACAGTCAGCCAGTTTCGGTCGCGTATGGGATGGATGCACCCCGAAAGAACTCCCTCTTTCCCTCAGTTCAATCCTCGCAATTTCACTATCCAGGAGGAGGTGCCCACCCATGAGCCGTATCTGTACGGAAATCCTGCTTTCAGCTACAGCACTGAGGAAATGCCCATGCTCAACGCATCCGGACCACCTTCTGCAGTGAGCCCCCTGGTCTTGTCGCCGTATCCAAGCCAGCAGTACCTCAATGTTCCCTCACCGGCGTACAATGGAGCTTACAGCCCAGCATCCTCGACTTTCGAGGGCTCTGTCGCATACAGCGATACCGAGGAGTATGGATCATGGGACATGAACACTCTACAAGGCGGGCCATCCTCATCAATTCAGGACTCCCCTCAAAACTATGGCGTCGGGTTCGTTACTCCTGTCCAGGCTGTGTGGATCTAGGCTCCTCGAGACGACCACTGGCTCAATTTACACAAAGAACATTAGGGGATTGACCGTTACCACCCAGGATGAACACGACACCTACATACCCGCCTCCAGAGGACCCGAGTCTATACATGACTTCCATGACGAGCACCCAATCTCCATATATCAAGTCAGAGCAATTCGGCATGCTTCCTCTCCCGAATCTCCCCTCCTCGTCGAA
>NC_030989.1:4017570-4020946 GCF_000149955.1 Fusarium oxysporum f. sp. lycopersici 4287
TATTCGATATTCTGCTTTTTCCGAAAACGACGCAGGCGCCATGTATATCACACTCCTTCAACGCTCGCTACACCCGAACCTCCACGTCAACGACGCTGACACTCCCTACCACTCGACTAACACGCGCATTTGGAAGTGCCGTGTTATATTCCACACTCCTTATGATACCCGCTCTCAGAGGAACGACATTCTTTCATACCATGATACCCGATAGACACTCCTTTATGACGACTTATGAGATTTCGATCGGTTATAGAATTCACTCCTTACGGTTTCCGCCAAAGATGGCGGAAGAACCGTATCCGGAAAGCATAGCGACTGTTTTTTGTTTTTTACTGCGCCTGGAAAAAAGTTTGGCGCTGAAAGGAGTTTTGAGATAGCATTTGTTTGGCGCTTTGAATCATGTTTTATTGTTTGATGTATGTATGTTTGGGATAGGTGCTTGCAGCGCCCCGACTCTTCGCAGAGCCTGGAGCAGCGATGGAACAACACGGAACAGAAGCACAGTTGCATTTTGACTTGGATTTACCTGGCTCTTCAAGAGAGGCCATGGCTGGATATGTACGCTTGGATGATATGAAACATGCGATGGATATCGTGTGAGGATAGACTGCTTGTTTGCTGTATGTTAGCTACGATTATGTTTTTGGATATGTAGAGAAGATTGATGTCTGATGGCAGTTCTTTTATGATCGGCCCGGAGGTTAATTGATAATCTACGATGTTTACACTCATTATGCTATTGGTACGAATGTGATGTCTTACAATGGAAACTGTGATAGTTGACGGCGACCAAGTACTGAGCCAGGTACCTTTCATTTTCAAGTACATGCACCAAAATCATTGACTCTCTCAGCTTTTGGCCCCTACACACAGCAAATCTTGATAATATCGATCGAAACTCTGGTGGTCAATATGAATTATGAAAACCAATGTATCTAGATGATTTTCTACTTCTTTCTAGTTGAGTTGGGGGATTTGGGCTTCTGGTCGCTGGCCTTTTTCTGAACAGGGCCATGGGGATAGACTTGAGTGGTAAGTACCTCGGAATGAAAGATACATCTAGGCAAACGCATTTCAGCTCGGTTGCCAGTCTTCCTGTCGCAATGCTGTATATCCTGTAGATTTATTCGATGCTGTAAGTTAGAAGACAGTTGTTGAGCTGTATGATCTCGGCGTTGAAGCAAATATCAAAGGTACCTTGTGGCACCGTACCTTAAGAGCGACAGCTGGTACATTTAGGATGGGCAAGGAAGAGGATGGCAATTGTCCCTAGGAAATACATTATACAGTTGCCATCAATCTAGACTTAATAAGGAGTGGTTGTTGTAATTGATGATCAAGGCCATGGTCTCTTATAGTGCAGTGCATAGAATGCGACTCCTGTAGATGTAGGGCGTTGTGAACATCAAATATCATAAGTAGTTAGGAAATGATAGGTACTTCGTATAAAGTTCTATGTTTAGCTGCTGTTATTTGGTGACTCTAGAGGGTCAGTTGTATAGTGCACTACCTCAACTAAGCCTTATGAAGCCCACATTTTAGAGCCCGCCAGAGCCATCGTATACATAAGCCATTTCACATCACCTGGCTTCATGATATCGACACGTGAAAAGGTGCGATAGTATAAGTGGCTGTGAATTCATATCGAGAGTACTTCCACTACTTTATACTCAAAGTCGCCCCTTTTATTGTGAGACAGCGACCGAGGCATCATCCAACATCAACGCCCTTATGGCCATCAGTGCATAAGCCATTATTCAAACATCCATACGCTCTTCGACCAGTCCCAAATACGTAGTGGGGGGCCATGTTTAAGGAAACAGGAAGCGTCAAAATGAAAAAAGGAGCGCAAATCCATCCAGGTTGTTGGTATCAATATTCCATTCCGGCCCCCTTTCCAGGAACTCATATCCAGCCGGTTCACAACCCCGAGACCGAAGCAGATTTCCTGTCTAAAAATACAAATAAAAAAAGACGACTGCCGACCGTTTGGAGGCTCTTATACCTCGGAAACGTGCGTCTGTCAATGCTCAAAACTCCAAGGCGCCTGTGCGAGAAAACAACGATTGAAATGGACCATGTATGGGGATCGGTCCTGTCAACTCCGGTATCATATGTCGTCGATGCTGCATCTCTTGAGCATCGCCGTTCGTCTTCGATGTCATGTTCAGACGTTCATGAATAAATGTATAAAACTAGTGAATCAGCAGGCCGCATTCGAATGCCCATTCAAGCAGAAGTGCTACTGCGAGGTCTATTGGATGGCGTTCGGTTCGGTGGCGGTAATCGAGCACTATCACTACGGTCACGACCAGCTCCTTGCCGCATAGCGTCACTATAGCTGGGTACTGGTGGTTGGCGAGGACTTGGAGTTTGCCGTGAGGGAAGCACCGTAGTGGAAGAGTTACCTCGGCTGCGGTTCATTACGCGAATAAGAGGCGTATCTTCCTCGCTGTCACTTCCATATCGACCATCTTCGCTACCTGAATGGTCGGGACTTTGGTATTCAGGAGGCGGGTTTGTCGCATCCTCGAGATGCAGATGCAGAGGGTTGTGGTCGTGCGTCTCCTGTTGAGGTCCGGCATTGCTGCTAGCTTCGCCGTTCTCCTCGTTGGGTACAAAATGAGCCAAAGAAATATCGGTCGAGCTTCTAACTGGTCCGGGACTTGTTGGAGGAAGGACGCGAAAGTTACCACTACGTGTTCGTCCATGCGAAGGGTTCAGATCGTTAGATGGGTTGCGTGTGTTGTAAGAGCTTGCAGTGATGGAGTGGCTGTGTTGCCGTCCTTGAGGATAAGTGTTGCCGTCCTTGGTGCCAGCTTCCAACAGTATGCTACCCTGCTCAGATCCATATGGTGGCGGAGGAGCCAGGCTTCCAGTCACAGGAGCCAGACCCCATTTCTTGACGTTGGCCTCGATGAAGACGAAGCCGGCCTGACCAAGGTTGACGTGAATAGTAGCAGGGCCGTTTGCACCGATGGCAGGGAAGAAGTTTTGCGCCTTGAGTCCGTGAACAACCTCCTCGAGCTTCTTACCATTGCGAGTGAAGAAGATAGCACCGGTTCGAGGACGATAACCCACCCCAACGACATCGCCCTGCACCAGCGGGGGACCATAGGGAGTCGCGCCAAATGGTTGATTGTAGCGGCGGGCACCGGTAGATTGATATCCAACAGAGTACTTGTGATAACCTGGCATTAAAGTCAGTAAAGGGTCGTGGAGGATCAAATTGTGACAAAACTCACCCGGCAGTCGGAAGAGAGGATAAGGCTTGGTAGCCATGCCGATACTGAGAAGAGTGTTTTCGGGCTTTTCGTAGATCTTGGCTTCCCAGTAGTAGACATCGTTCTGCTTGGAACAGGGAGATGCTCAT
>NC_030989.1:4021863-4120356 GCF_000149955.1 Fusarium oxysporum f. sp. lycopersici 4287
TGAGGATTCAGTTGAAGATCTAATTTCCTTAATATTGATGAACGGGGAATTTGAAAACCCCCGAAAGAAAGGTGATGATGAACTTGAGGAGGATGGGGAATGAGGCCAAAAAGATTTGGTGGTGATGGTGAAAGAAGAGAATGACGAAGTCGGGGGAGGGAGAGAACGAGAGAGGCCGAGGCGCCTTTGTGTGAGGTGGTTGGCTGTTGGTGTTAGAGGATTGGATCAAATGTGGAGGATGGATAAGCCTACAACACAATACGGGCCTAACTAGATTTTAGCCCACGCGATATCGCCACTCGAACGCAAACTGCGGACTATCAGTAAATCAAAAGTTGCGAGATGATTCTTTAAAGAGTTCTTTTAGAGAGACACTGACTTAACACCAGCTTCTTAACGACAAGCTTCTCTATACAGAGCGAACAATTGTCTCTAGCACTGACAAAACACTATCGTCATAAGCCCATTGAAGCAGACAGTGGACGTTACCAGTGACCTCCTGGTGGGGTGACCTCTACCACTTCCCGACGGGGCACCCGCAGGGGGATCACCTTCAGTGAGAAGCCTAAAGAGGGGCCCAAGGGTCGACGGAAGCAGCGGGAGCGGGCTGATGGGACATGACAACGCTTGCATCGTGTTAGCGCGGATCACCACTTTACAATGCATAGCACTAACACTCAGCATGGGGCCTCATGTATCCCAAGGCTGAACCAGAACCATCATCAGTCAATGGAATCTCAAAGTGGCTGATGAACCTGGACCTGGAACCTTGTCAGACCAGGACAGGAACCAAAAGAAGCGAAGCGAATCGAAATGCGACGCTGATGACGACGTTGAGAGTTTTGTTACTCACTTTACGATATCGTATCTGTGACGTGAGCAGTAAGAGACCTAATCACCTAATAATCACTCACTCACTCATTCACAACAGCAGCAGTCTGCAGTCTCCAACATATCGCATAATACCAAGCAATGCAGATGCAGTTTTGTTTCGGCCCGGTGCCTGTACCCTCACAGCTAAGACGCCCCCAGGTTTCACATCCTCCATGGATCTTATTAGCGCCTTATCCGTCAAAACAACAGAGCATCTCAGCTCGTGTGCTATTTTGAGCCTTCGCGATACGCCTTGCGTCTACTAATTTCCATGAATTACACGTCAGCCAACGAATTGTCAAATCCTACAATCCTGACAATATTCTAATTAATATCCCAGGGATCTGAAACATGAGCTGCTTATGGAAGGTAGTAGCATGTTTAGGGAGACATGTGAGACATTGGACGATAGTTTCATTATTCGCCCTTTTTAGTCAAAGTAAACAAGTCGTTGCAAAGTGAAGATCATAACCTTGGTAACTATTATGGCTGAAACCTTCACAGTTTAATGCCCCAAGTACCTCGACATTAATGATGCGCCTAATTATATCTACACATTCACGACCATAACTTCATTTTCATACAAGCCAGAGCATCGTGTTTATTCAATGCATTGCCTATCTCATAATCTAACAATCTCAGCATATCAATTCATGTCCGTGAGAAACCGTTACCATGCCTATTTACATTAACGTTATACATCTACATGCACGCAGTGAACCCAACCCAAACCCAAAGTAAGAAAATCGCATTTTACCTTATAGCCCATTCAAGACTTTCATCATACCCATATCACGTCAACCTTAACACTCCTCTCCTCGTCCTCGTCGATATTCCCTCTGCGCTCTTCGTGCCCGTCTCTCCTCCCTTGCCCTCTCCCTCTCAAGCTCCCTTAGCTCAGGCATCGGGTGGTGATAACTCTTGGTACCCAGATCGCCACTATCGTCTGTGGTACGAGTCACCTGCGATCCATCGAGAAGACTCTCACTGACCTGGCTGTCGGCGCGGGTGTAGCTCTCGGCACGTTGGTAGCTGAAATCACGACGGGCTGCTCGGCCAGCTTCACGAAGACGACGGGCCTCGGCGCGCATGCGCTCTGCCTCACGGTTCTCACGACGATCAGCGGTGGAGTAGACCTTGCGGATGCCGCCCTTGGACTTGGTAGGTGTGGTTGTAGGAGTGGTCTGACGGTCAGAAAGAAGGTTTGTTGAGACGTTAGATTCGGTGCCGGGGTTGGTAGAGCCGTCCCACTCGGAGCCTTCACTCTCCTTGTTCAGTCCGCCGACGCGGGCAGGTCTTTCATGGCGATAGCTGCGGAGTTCCTTCTTGGCTGCAAGTTCGGCTTCCTCGTCTTCAACACCTGCTTCGCCAACGTGACGGCTAGTCTTCTTGCCCTTCTTCGCACGTTCACGGTCTCGCTTTTCCTGCTTGCGGCGTCGCTTCTCACGTGCACCAATGTCGCTTGCTCCAGCTGTGATACCAGTAAGTGTTGTGCTCTCTGTGACTACAGTCGTGTTGTCATCGTCCACGTCTTTGTATACACTACCACCACCGAGGTTTGTTGGTCGGGTTGCGTTAGAGAGAATAGTGCCGTTAGGCCCGGTGCGTCGAAGAACCGTAGATTTGTAGTCATCCCAATCTGTTTCCTTGAATTGGAAGCCACCGTTCTTTGCCCAGAAGAAGAACCAGATACCGGTACACACGAACACCACACCGATCAGGGCAAAAAGGAAGAAGAAACCGGCATTGCTGATGTCGTGAGGGTCGAACGAGCCTGATTCAGGTTCGACCGATGGTTTGTGTCTATCGTTCTTGTCGTCGTCTTTATTCTCTCGAGCTAGTAGCACTTTACTGCCCTCCAACAAGTGTTCCGAGAGTGTGGAAAAGGCCTCGGCAGCACGAGGGGCGTGCTGTGTGAGTGAAGACGCACTGCGCAATGAGCGGATGATAGCGGGCGCCATGATGGAATGAAGTAGAATGAAGAGGTCTCAGTCGAGCGAGTATGGATATGTGCAAGCTAGGCTCAGGGTGCTGTAGCCCAGCCGAGCTCAATCGTAAATAAGACCAAGCAGTTGACGTGAGTATTCTTGATATATCAATCGAATGAGTGTGGTAAGTAATGGCTATCGTTAGATGAGTCGTGGAGTGTTGATTATGGAAATAGTGTTATTTTTGAGATAAGGAGAAAGAAATAATGGAGAGAGAAAGAGTGTTGCGTGGCTCAAGCTGGGCGATGGTGCTTGGTTAACCCAGAAACGAGGCCTGTAAAGTGCGTGGCTGGGATGCGCAACGGGTGGTTGGGCAGCTTCAACGTGCGCGTCACAAATTCTTACAACGTTCTCGAAGCTTGACAAAAGGATAAAAATAAGGTAATGATGTTGGAGGATATCAAATCAGAGCTCGAACTATTTCCTTGTAAAGTTTACATCAGGTTCAACCGCTTTTTTTGACCTCCTCATCACCAGAATCCAGCCACAATCTTCAAATGACGTCGAAAGTAAACAACACTGGACTGCTGACCAGGCAACCTCGCACAGAAAGCCCATTTAGTCATCAACCAATGACAGCTGTCCACGACTTTGATGCTCCAGATTTGTAACGCACACGCCCCCCTTCAAGTTTTATTCGTGCATCTTGGGAATGGGACTGACGAGCTCTATTTTAGCCCGCATAAAAAGAAGATTCTAGGCAGTAGCGCCGGCCTTTGTGAGACAGCTATTGTCCTACCAAAGATTTGCATTAAGCAATTGTGATACTTCGAACCATCTTGTTCAAGTTTGACATCGGAATGCCACTAGGCTACATATTTGAGACCTGGCGGACCATGTCTGATTCTACCCCTGAGACAGCGTCAGCAACTGCACTGCTCACGTTTGCATGAATATCTTGGGCGCTTACACCGGATGAAAGCTGTTCTGGAGCGGTTAATCTACACATACAACAGATCGCCAGTTTCTTATGCACAAACTCAGACACCTGAGACAGGAGAAAAAGGGATAGCTAGCAACATGTTCCCAGTGTTATGCCATGGTTCAAACTCAATCATATCCACCCAGTCATTGCCTTGTTACTCTCTGAGTCTCTCCATCCCCAAACGATATCTTCCGTTTCAACCAAAATCCTTCATCTCTGTTCAGCCCACTCACAATCAATCTGCCACCCTTTCTCCACAATGATCAGCCGAAGATCTTGTCACAGTTCACCAGTTAATGTCTCGGAACAAGTAGAATAGAGAAGCCAAACATGCATGTCATGCTGGTTGTAACATAAGATTATTCTCTGCCGGGCAGCAGGTAGAGGCGCGAACCTCGTTTGCCCGTACAATCTATCGTTCTGATGACAAGGGTCCAATGGTAGTTCCAGCCAAGTCTCAAGTTCCTCCTCTTACACTATGCTCAACAATGCAATACACAAGCCATATCCATAACCGTCTCTCATGCAGCTTCCCACAGGGATTTCTTGCTGATCAGATCGCAGCAAGAAGGGGTGCAGAAAAATAATGGGAAATTGTCTAGTCCCAGTCCAATCAAGGCCAGTCCTCCTGAACATGAATCTACACCCTTTAGGTAGCAACGACCATGCATCGGAAAAAGACACTTCGGTTCAAAGCCACCACAAGGTAAGACATCTGTTCATTGAGGACGTACTGGTGCCCTTCCACTACCCATCCAAACTCCAAAACAACCCATCTGGGCGTACATGATTTCTGAATAAAAAAAAAGTTGAGCTTTCAGTAAGCGCTGTTGGTACTGGTACCTCGAGATGGTAGAACCGGGCTGGTAACTCAGCTGAACCATCAACTGGATGCTTCCACCATCACCGCTTTTTGGGTATCAACTTTCTGCCACGAAGCCAACGGGAGGGTTTGACCCAAGAATACAAGCATCAAGATAGGAGCTGAGTGTATAAATTCAACTCTGAGCTCAAGACCGCAGCTTGAATGTAATCAAAACGTCCACCGAAATGCTCATCGATGGCCAAGATTCAAGATTATAGGCGAAACGCTGCCCATCCCGTAGACATTTGTATGCAGGAAATAAGAAAGAAGAAATAGATATAGTTCAAAAAACAAAAATGCAAAAACGCGCTGATCATCAACTTTGTCATCTCTCATAAGAAAAAATCATCAGTAAATGTAGTCGTCCATGGCAAAGGACGGATCATATGGTGCATGGTTTCCAGAATATCCACGGTGATGCGAGTCAGAACGACTGGGAGTGTGTGGTCGGTAAGGGAGAGCCTTCTGTTCAACTCGGCTGCGGACATCTTCAAGCTGGTAGTAACTGCTAGCGCGGTCGCTGCCAACTCTAGAGCTGCCGGTAGGTCTTGAAAATGTGATCTCGCCTCCATCACCGCACTCAATCTCAGCACCCGACACTCGCACGACGGCCGAGCCTGACACTTTGATCGTGACATTGTCAGTATCGCTTGAAGAAGAACGGGTGAGACCAGTGGTGTTGCTTCGCTTATATTCGCTATCATCATGGCTGCCGCTGCTTCGACTGCTCCCGCCGCCAAGCCGAGGGTTGCTAGCTTTGCGTAGGGTTTCAGCGGTCAATGGCATGGCGGGACCGCCATTGATGTCGTCTTGGTATCGCATGGCGTCCAGGTATTTATCCTCATCCAAACTGACACCTCCACCACCAAGTGAGCGATCTTCGTAGTAGGAATCTCGTCGAGTTCGGGCAGGCACAATGTCGATTCCACGCTGTTCATATGCAACGGAGCCTCGTCGAGTGCGAGCAGGCACAAGATCAGCACCATGGTGCTCATAAGCGACAGAACTGCGTCGAGTACGGGCCAAAGCTGTACGACGATCGAAATTGGCCTCGGGAGAGTCCGCAAAAAGACCGGGACTGTCGTTGTATTCTTCATCTTCATAGCCTTGGTCAACAAACCCAACACGGCTACGACTCGAAGGCGGTGGCCGCGAGGGAGTCCTTGTCTTTTGCCTTGTCAATGACTGAGGAGGGGGGCGGAATGGAGTGGTTGGAGGAGGCATTGCAGACTTGGGCCGTGGGATGCTGTCAGGAGGAGGCATACGCCGGCGATCCTCGTCATTCTGTTGAGGCCTCTTGGAACGAGAGGCACGTCTAATGAGACGGGGATCAGGCTGTTCCTCCTCCTCAAAGTCATCCTGAGGATACCCAACGTTGGATGGGGAAGGTTGCTGTTGACGGAAACCCATGGATGAGGCTGGCCGCTCAAAACGGTTCCTGAGGTGGGCGCTGGCCTGCTGCGAAGGCATATCAAAGAACCCAGGTGTTCCAGCACCTGGGCCGGGCGAAGGCGGAACGCCGACCACTGAGGGAGACTGTCCTCCAGGGAAGTAAGGTGGCGGCGGGAATGATCCGACGGGGAAAGAAGGTTGAGAAGCTTGGGCATGGTGCCAGCCAGCATTGGAAATTGGAGGAGCGGTTTGTCCTGGGTAATAGCTATGAGGTCGAGTCTGAGCACGGGGGCGCATGCCAGAGACGGCAGGCTGCTGGACACCATAACACGAGGGATCCTCGACACGACCTCGGCGATATTGTTGAACAACAGGCTCAGTCTTGGTGTGGGTGAGGGATGTTGGGCGAGGTCTTCTCACAGGCTTGGGCTCACGTTCCTTGGGTGGTTTGGCTTCGGCTCGGACCCTCCGTTGTTGCTGCTCAGCAGCTTCCTTCTGCTTGCGCTCTTTACGACGTCGATCTTTATCTCGCTGTTCACGAGCTTCACGTTCATAGTCTCGGCGGGGGCGCTCTTCCCTACGAGGGGGCTCTTCATCGGAGAGCCCTTCACTGGGAGGAGAAACCTGTCGCCGGCTGGAATATCGCCTGGTTTCACCGCGAGACTTTCCTGTGTTGGGGCGTTCCTTGGGTGGACTGGCGGGACCGGGAGCTTCAGAAACAGCATAGCGACGGGTGGATTGGATGCCCTCGAGGACAGAGCTGCCTGAATCCTCCTCGGCATCCTCGACGTAGCAGACGTGGTTGGACATGGTGTAGTTAGAAGATCGGAGAAACTTGAGAGCGAATTCGGCTCCAAGAAGAGTCAATTCGAAGAGGGGGTTCGACGGGATCGAACAGGGACCACGCTAGGTGGGACGGCACAGTTGGTGGATGAGATCGCAACTCCAGGCGGTGAGAGCGCCGGTGGCGTTGGTGGTGACGGTATTTGCGATCGCGAACGGAATGCTTTAACGTCCCCTTTCGTGAAACCTAACAAGCGACATGTGAAGGAAGTCGAATTCGTTGACCAAGACAGCTGCAGCCGAAAAAAGTCGTGAGTAAAATGTCGCTGGTGAGTTGGATACAGAAGGCGGTGACGATAGTGGCATAAACCAGGGCGCTTTCGATGGAGACGCTAGTAGCGACGGATATGTAATGTTCGATGCTTGGTAGATGCTGATGCTATAATGTTGTTCGAGGTGAATATAATGCTCGACTGGAAGCGAAAGCAGAGCGAGGAATCGAAGAAATATGTTTGTTTTAAAAAGACAATGTATCAAACTGTCATAGGAGAAAGACAAGACAAGAAGGAGGGGAGGAGGGGGGAGAAGCGATGGGCATGGATGGACAGGATGGTCTGTTTTTAATAAAAGTGCCCAGGTGGTGGTAATTTCAGGGCCTAGGGGGGTTCAGCATTTTCTGAAGCAGAGAGTGGGGGGGCGTGCAGGTAATCAGATCCATCTGTTACCGGTAGTGTTAGTGGTAATGCAGCACTATTACCGCCCAGGGCGGACACGCAGCCACAGGCCGTTGTGGCCGTTGACGTTTTGATAGAATGAGCCAACGATGAGAGGCTATTTCATTCAAGCCCAACGAGTAGTCATGTAAACAACAAGAATTAGATCATGCCATGGAAGATTCGATACCTCGAGCTTAAAGTAATAGAAAACTCTACACAATTGATAGAGAAGAGGAGGGGAATGAGAAAGAATGAGAAAGCGCATGAGTGTGGATGGGCGTGTAAGTAAACCCACCTCAAGGTGCGACTCTAGAGGAAGCAAGGGAGATTCTCGTCAAAAAGGGAGGGGGTGGTTCTACTACCACGGGACGATGGACGATCAATCAAGCGACTCAACGCTGGAGCCAGCACAGCAATGGAACTGCACACTGCAGTCAGTCAAATCAAATCAAATCAACCACGTCAAGTCACTGAGAGCAATGACGAAGGCACTGACACAAAAGCAGAGCAAGACGCAGATAGAGATTGGTTGTCGTTTGTTTTTACTCGTTCGTTTACCCAAAATATCTTGATTCATCAGCACCAGAAAAGTCAGCCAGTGAGACAGACACTCACTCAGTCGCTCACTCACTCGATCCTCGTTCATCCAGCAACGGATCACTACGTGCACTATTATTAACACAGCAGCCACAAACATAGACATCCGTCGGTTCGTTCATGCTTCCCGCCTCTTGCTTCCCGACTCATGTACGGATAGTGAATGTCAATGACTCCTGAATGCGCTGTATCGTATTCGTCAGCATCTCTGTCTCTCATCATGGACACTTCAGAGGTGGCAGGGGAGCCTTGAGGGTCTCTCGCTCCGGCCCGCCTCACTCAATGCGTTGGCAGTTGGCATTTTCTCCTGCTCAGCTAAGCAACATAGTTGCACCAGATTTCCTTCTTTCACTCCAAATTCCCGTCTACCATTCCCTCCTGAATATTGGAAACTCAAAATACCATAGAAAACAGTCATGCCAGAAATTGAAGAGGTGGGGGTGGCTACTGTACTCAAACCAGGGTCCTCACTCTTGCTGTGTTGTGCTTTGCTGGTCGTGGTTCTGAATGGAATGGATTATGGAGCCATCCCGTTCACGGCCACCAACAAGCAAGCGAGCTGGATGATGGAGTTTTCACTAAGCTTCGAGTCACTTTCAAAACTATGCTGGGGTATGCCTGTAATGATTCAACGGCCAAAACAATTGTCAGTCGATATGGTCTTTTAGATGGAAACTCTCTTCTTTCTTGCCTCGTCGACTACTCTTAGCCGTTTATATGGTCACGATATCGAAACTACAAGCGCATTATCGATGATGGCTAAAGGTAACTAGCCACCGAGCCCCAAGTTCTGGCTCATTTTCACCGACTTCAGCCATCAATTCAGACCGATCCATGTCAGGATTACAAATGGACCCTGGCAATTCATTGAATTGTCATGTGAGTTGTTCCAAATTGTGAGACATTCGCGATGCAAAACACCAGCAAACAGTCGCTAAGCCATATAAACATTCATCCATATAAACCACAAGTGAGGCGGTTAATCACTGGCTCGCTGTCGATAAAAGCTGCTAGACGCTTTCGAATCCCGAATCCTTGCGACCCAGCAACCCGACCCAGCCCTCTGCGCCGCCGAGAATGGATCTGATCTGTCGACACGACCCCAGATGGTGCCCTGAAAGCCCGCATTTGAGGGATTGTTGAGAGACTTTCTGGCGGGTCTGGGTGTTATCTTACAGGGAATGCCTTTGTATGACTGGCGCCAGTCGCAAGCAGTCAGGCCCAACTGTGGATCTTGTTCAGAGCCTTTGATCCAACGATTCTTTTCGAATCTTCCTCGCCTTCTCTGTCTGCCAGTCACGAACGATATCCGGTGCCAAAACCCGCATTGCACACCTGAACGAGGCTGATGGCACACCCCTCCCAGATGAAGAAGAGAAGGATTGTGGCTCACTCTTGAGGAATTGTGGTTTCTTACCAGTGAACAGAACTGCTTCGAATACTGCACTCAGCACTGCAACGGCTATGTTGAGATAAACCGCGGCTGACTACAGAATTTGCTCCGTCCAAACCTCGAGGAAACAAGAAGAAGCGTAACAGGTTTGTTCGCCGTTAGATGGACCGTTCCCGATAAGCGACAAGTAAATGACAGGCCCGAATCTCAACCGCTCTTCTAGGCAGATCGGGCTTGTGCACCCATGGCACAAGGGCTTGACGAGGTAGGACAAGATACACAGAGTAGGATAGCCATGCGGAACTCGCCAAACGGCTGTGCCTCTGAGAAATCAATCATGATTATTGAACCTCGTACAGAGCTTAGAGATGCCCAATTACCCTCAAGAGGGGCGTAAAACGCCATCACGATTCTCCGTTGATGTGCCTCAAGCCGCCTCCGTCGATCTACGCCTCCACCAAAGTGCCGTGTTTAGCCCGCCCCCGAGGCCTTCTTCACCTTCGTGCCTAACTGGGCGTAGACCTTTGCCCAAGCTGGCTCAATTCCCTTGCTCGGGTACCAACAATGAACCCGATCTACACCAAGTTAATGCCAGACGTGAGTGCAGCGCGGGGTACACGTGGGATATCGAAGCACCGCTGTTAAACCTGGTCGTGACAAGCTGTCTGCCATCCATGTCTGGGACTTGTGACTGGCTGTCGCGATTGAGTTGAGGCTCCGGGCTCGGCCGTCTAAGTTTTGAGGTTATTGTAAAGTTGACTCATAGCAGGAGCAAGAATGTGTTTCGTTTACTTGCGACAGTGCCTCTTTCCATTTCTCTGCGATTCCTCCTCAGAAGGCAAAAAATTGCTCAAGTGTGCTGTCACTTATTTCAACGCGCTTGCGGCGCTGACGTTTCTATTTGACAGGTGTAATGGATAGATAGCTTTGCCGCAATGACCATCCATGCTTGGTGCTTGCACGGGCCTGGTGCCCAACCTCCAGCGGCCATATACAGTGGCCTCGGAGTCTTTCCATGACCAAGTTCGGGTGGTTAGTCCCGCACTCGGCGATGCTGCCGCCAGTTCATGCCCTGTTAATTTCTGGCGATCCGGCCCAGCCTCCGTTCAAGCATCGTGTCGCACGATTCGTCACGGCATGAATACGTGTCCAACACAGTTTCCTGTCCGGCTTGGAATTTGGTGGGTCTACTTCCGAGCCCGGAGCGAGTGACTCCACTCTCTCCGGCTTCACCTCCTTGTCCCTCCGCGCCCAGACCGGAGATTGGCCTCCGCTTTCTCCGTCCTACCACCGACGAACAACAAGCACAGTATCGCTTCTAAACATGTCATGTGAGTTGTTTTTGTTTCATACTCAAACCTAGATTCGGACGGGCGCTTCCGAGAACAACAATACATACAATTGTAACTATGTCGTCGTTTGAACTGTGCCCGGTTGCCAAGCAGCCAGCGCTCTTGAGCAACTTGCATGGAGTAATTCTGATACTGTACTGAGTCGGTGACATCCTCATCAGCTGACCTCTATGAGTCGCAATCGAGGATGAACACGCTGCTACTTCTTATTCGATCTACTCATCCAATAATCGACATCTGTTGTCCCTGTCCACGCCCCTGCACGGGCATCACCTTTGCACCTTCTAACCTCAAGTTACCTTTTTGCTTTGCACATTCGCCCACCAACTTTCCACGTCGATGTCTCGGATGTTAAACCAAGATGCAATATTCGGTCAACTCGAGGTTGTTGATTGGCTTCGTGTCTGCTTATACATGCCACGCTGACAGTTTGTGTTTCCCAAGATCTCTGGGACTGTTACGAGCTCGCTGCTGTGTTGCCCTCGCTCTATCTTGACAGGCACGAAGACGATTGAACATCTCCAGTTTGTGAATTGCCGGGTTCGCAGCTGCTGCTCGCTAAGCCAGACGGGGACACCTTTCAGCCGGGGTTCTCTCGGATGGCTTGCCTTGGCTTTCAGATTGTGTGGGGATAGGCTAGACGTGCATCCAAGGCATTGACGCAGCTCTACAGGGCTGTCAGCCGGCATGATTAGTTCACGATTCCAGCCATTCACTGAGGTTATGTCTAATCATGTGTGGTTACCATCAAAATATGCGTTTATGAATGCGGCTCCCGGTGGCCAGTTGAGACAGTTCTATACAGATCAAGTTGAAACAATTTGACAGGCAACATATCGTGAATCTCAAGACATCTCGTACACCGATGGCTACCAATTCTCCCTTCTCTCAATGAGTCAGACTAGTTCTGAACTACAGTGGGTAGTGCAACTATATTAGTCTTGTTCTTATGGATGACAAGCATAATTGCAACCATCAAAGGCACAAGCATCCGGTACTAGACCGCGGCCAGGTCTTCCTAGTATTGTATTCCTGGGGCCGCGTATAACGGCTCGCCTTGAATATCTTCAAGAACACGCTTGAGACAACAATAGCTCCTTTCGGTTGCCCATGGCTGCATGAAATCACAAGTTGCATAGCACCGCTTGAAGATCAGTGGAGGCGACCGCTCCTTTGTCAAATCTACTATTTTCGACCTGTGATCAAGTTTACACCCTCAGAGAACGACGGTATCTATCGTGTCCCCGAACTCAACCGTCGGTGCTGCTAACCACCACAACGAGAAGTTGGAGAGCGCCCCAAACCCTCTTCTCCTCCACCATCTTTCACACACCGCTTTTTGCGTTTTGCCCCTCATTGCGTCCAAACATGGGGACCATATTCTTTTTTGCCGAGCAGAGCCTCATCTTCCGAAGATTCCCATCTCGGACATGGCTCATTGGCATGGTGTCTCGCCCAGGCAGCCAGCCACGGTTACGTTGTTTTGTCGTTGATAGGTCAGTTTCCGGCGTTCGGCCAAGAATATGTAAGTATGCGATAGCGAGATGCTTATTACTCGCCGAGTTGCTATCTATGCTTGGTGATGATCAACACAGTGATATCTATGGTTATGCATGTTTCCCGTTCTGCTAGCTTGCATGGCACCTGCGGTTGAAAGGATCAACGTGAGAACGGGTAGCTACCCCATCGTATCAGATGCAGTCGATGCAGTGACTCTACGATCGATGGCGTGGGATTCGAAAGGCAGTGCTCAATCTCGTCATACATGGAGAGCGAGTTGCATACTCACTGTGGCTGTTGACGGACTTGTATGGCCGCTAGAGCCTTGATGTGCAAAGATAACAGTCGAGGGTTCTTCATCCGGCTATCAGTAATCAGATATGTTTCAAGTGTCTGTCAAATATCAAACTACAACGTGGGGCAAGTCTTATTGTATGAGTATTCTAAAGGCCACGACAACGGTGTTCAAATAATGTCTCTGCTGTCTTGCTGGCATGTATGCAGTGAAGCCAGCGCCACAGCATCCTCATTAAACATACATGCACCATAATTGAGGTATTTAGCTATTGACAATCTGTACTTGCCTGAAGAAGCATATGTCAACTTATCACAGACTGCACTCACGTTGGGCACAGTACAACCCTGTGCCCGATCAAACCACAATGTCCAGGTCTGACACGACAGGTCGGTGATCAGAAACACGAACGCCATCATCAAACCCATTCGCTAGAACCCCAAAAGTCTTGACATGAGCTGTTCTCGGCTCTTGGATGAACAAGAAGTCGATACGCGAGGGTTGCCACCCCTCCCCGAAGCTCGTGTACGTAGTTTCGTTGCCGTAGTGTTTATGCTTGGGCACCAGGTCCGACACGTCAGAGATGCCTGACCCAGACGCCGTGATGGTCTTGTACGCGCCATCCTCGGGCTCGCTGTTGAAGTCGCCGCCGATGAGCACGGCCGATGCCTTCTTGTCGCCTGCTTGGCCCCATTCTTTGGCGAACTTGATGAGGAGCTCGGCACTGTGCTGACGGGCCTTGACGCCGATGTGGTCGAAATGTGTGCTGAATACTACGACGCGGGTACCTGTGACTCGGTGTTCGAATTCTCCCATTGTGACGATTCGGTTCAGGACTGCATCCCAACCGCGAGAGGGCTTCTCAGGTGTCTTGCTCAGCCATCGGACCTCCTTCCGTACGTTCTTCCATACATCGTTGCGATAGAAAATAGGAGAAAACTCTCCGTCCTCGGGTTTCTCTCCACGTCCACGGCCAATGTGTTTCCAATGAGAGCCCAGATCCTCCTGGATCTCGTTGACTTGGTGGTTGAGACATTCCTGGAGGCAAATGAAGGGGCTCTCATGACCGGCGGTGACGAAGTTCAATTGATTGATGAGCTTAGGCCGACGCACGTCCCAGGGTTTCTCATTATGTTCGCGATTGTTTGTTGCGTAGCGAACGTTGAAGGTGAGGATGCGCAGAGGCATTCTCTGGTGCTTGGCGAGGACTTCCATTCTCAGAGATGCGGTCGAGGGGATGTCGAGTTGAGTCATTGTGGGGTTTACAGTGGTGATATTGGAGGCTTATTAAGAAGTGATCTTCGGTCAAAAACCGAGGGAAAGATAGGTAATATCTAGGAGTTTTAGGCTTGGGAGGACAAAGATGAAGCTGTCGCGATACTGAATGTTTACCACGAGCGTCGTAAGTCGGGTCCGAGCGGACCTATCCAATGAGGTCATCACGTGGGGATACATGCTGCGATAGGCATGGCGTCTATTTACCCCAGATTTGATGCCGCAGGGGTCCTCAGCCACCAACTCTTCTGTCTCTGATATTAAGCTTGGTGCATTGATGTTTTCAAATCATGACCATACTCTTGCCTTTTTTTTTTTTTTTTATATAAAGGTTCACCTAATTCTTCTTCGAATTGCGACCTTGCAGCAGCCAATACCTCTGTTTTCTGTGGCTAAATGGGACTTGCTAATGAAGATGGGAGGAATGCACTCCCTAAAAGGAAAATCATCAAGTGCTCTAAGGGTCTACAATTACTAGAGTTTTAGCATGTCCGGCCCCCTCGAATATCACGGACAATTCGGCGTGAGTCATCGTAAATCGGACAATATGCGAGTGTTGCTCGGGGAGCATGGGGCTGTCGTTGTTCCCCATTATGTATATTTGGTTGTTCTCGTATAGCTTGTGTCAAAATTCAAGGGTATCGCCATAATGTCATAGTAATACTGTAACATTTAATCAGGCACTCTAAATATTGGATCCTCATTGCACTTAACCTCGATGTCAAATACGTGGAAGGAACGGCGATTGGTGTACGAATCATGGCCGATGTTACAAAAGCTACCTTCGTGCAAAAGGTTTGTAAAGGCTTCTCGAATAATACTTATTTCCTTGCATAGGAAGTAATTTATGTCAGGGGAAGAAGTTACCTTGTAAGGCTAGCCCTGTCAAATAGATCATGGGTAGCATCACTATCATGTTTATTGTGTCCTGTGATTTGCTATTAGACATGTCTACTTCATAAGGCGCATACAATATTCAGTACTATGACTTCTTTAATGGCCTATTCTTGTCTATTGTTAGTCGATGCGGTGGAATTTTTCGTATGGTCCAGCGTTATGTGGTTCAAAGCGCAAAGTTGGATTTAACAGGCATCCATACATGAATGACACTTTCAAAATCTACCACTTCGATAGATATTCAATATCTATTAACGATGTCCTCTTGGAAGGCACGCAGATCTGTCTATAACTATTAAATAGGACTTGCGATAACCACGCAAGCTCAATGACCTGCCGTTGTCTTGAAGATCCCCACCCTATACCAACCTCGTGGGCTTTGGCTTTTGTCGCGGTCATGGCACCGGAACTCTACGACAACATCTTCACCATTTATTATAATACTAGGATCACTGAATGTGTATTGATTCGGTACCTATAGCCTTTCCTTTCATTTCCTTTCCTTTCGTTGTGAATGATGCAATTGCGAAAATGCCCATGACATTACACCTGTCCTCACTCGCGTCCCACACAACTCGTATTACCGAAGGAGACAAACATCATTATCTAAGCTCGAGTCATGATTTTGCGTTGTTCTATGCATGATAATTACTGACTTGCATAAATTGTTATTTTCTTCGCTCTTCAGGTTACAGTAATGATGGATGCCATGCTCCCCCACTCTACAGTTCGAATAGCCCGACATGTCAGAATAGCTATTGTTCAATAGTTCAAACTCTCATGCCACATGATTAACATGGAATTGGATGTCTTGTTGAACTAATTCATGCATATTTACAAAGGTGGCGTATAGACTTTCTGACGATGATCAATCATTGACCCTTAGTTTGCTCCGTCTCGGCACGGCGAAACGCCATCTTTCGATGGGCACTCATTCACGGATTCTTAGCTTCACATACAGAGCTCACTTCGCGGTTGATTCATTCGAAGCAAACTGCAATCGGAGACAAGCTATAAGAAACCGTCTCTTTGCTTGGAGAAACTCAAGGATAGCAGTTATGGGTGGCTCTTACATGCAAGGGTTAGAGATTCCACTCACAATGCGCAATGCTGTCGAATAGGCGTTTAGGCGTTCACAGAAGCAAATGTCTGTGATATGTCAAGCTACCACACCAAATCAATCGCACTACGGACAATATCGTAGTATCTATGCTTGAGTTTAGCCTTGTGAAGCAGAATTGAATCTTAAGGCGCAAAAGCTGATGCAGTAGGGCCAAGTCTTCAAATCTTCCAACTTGCGATCCAATTTCAGTTACCATCCATACAGAGAATACTAGGTGTACGCCATTCTCGTATACAAGCAGCACTCGGTTGAGATCTATCACTAAAATTGTCATGAGTGGCTCGTTCAGGAATCATCGGAGCCAGCGTCACCGGAGGTTTATCTCCCACCATCACTAAAGAGCTGTCAATTGAGACCTAATGCCAGTCAAAGTACCGTATTAAATGTTCACGTCATAGTAAGCGCCAAAGAAATGCTACATCGTTTGACGGGTAATGTCATAAACATTAGCCCAAGGCAACCTACTGCTTAGAAACTCATCCTTCGCCTACGATATCTCTTGTTTCGAGATAAGAGTTGCTTTGTATATCACATTCAGAGTCTGAATTCCTATGGAAATGGTCCATAGTCTGAAGCCTTTACTTACATATTGAAGAACATGTCGCTATAATAGACGAATTCCGGTCAGAGTCAGCCGTGTCGTCACAAGGACCTGCAAGCTTATCTTCGCTCATGACATAGTTCAAAGGGTGACCAGTCATAATTGATTGACCCTGGTAATAAATCAACTGCGGCTGAGGTTGAAGTGTGGCCTCCGAGAAATAGTGGATCATAACCCGGAGGGTCGCCGGGTCTAGACCCATAATTGCGGCCCGTGGCCGGGGTCTTCAACCAGAAAAGGCATATTCTTCGGTGGGTGGGCGTTTCAACTATTGCTTCTAGTCAAAGTTTACTTGCAAACATGTTTTGAATTAGTTACGGGATGCATCGACGCCGTTTAATGCCCACTCAAATCCAAGTCTAACGAGAACAGACAAGGTCCCGTCTTGTCATGCACGGCTGAACTTTAAGTGATGATTCATGGCTTGATACCATGTGGTCTCAAACTGAAGCATTTACACGATAATAGCGGCCAAGTTTTGTAATGCTTCGAGGTGAATAGTGGGAGATAACCTCTTATCGCCGCGTGTTTCTCAGCTTGTAAGTAAAAAAACGCGGGTCTAGGCCTGTTGGTGGCTGGGGGGGCCATGGGTGTGGTGATCATAAGACCAGGGAGGACCACCAGATTAGATCAAAGCAGGATTGAACATTGGAGAATCTGGGGGAGGCTAGAGAAGCTAGAGAGGCTGGTTGGACTTTTGCTGATGGGGCAATTAGAAAGCCATCTTTTCTTTTCGAGGCAGCCAACAGAGGACAGGCGCCCGCTCACCACACCCATTTCTCATTTATGGCATCTCCGGACTTGCGTACTAATCCACGTAATCGTTGATGATCGTCGCAAGGGTCCAACATCAACATGGGGGAAATGCCCGCAACTTGTTGCTGTAATTATTGATAACTTGAATCAATAGAGGCGGCCCTCGTTTTTGACTCATCACTCTCACTTCACAACCACGTATTACTCAACTCCGTCCTTGGCCGAAACACCCCGTGGCTAAGACTTGCGACCCTCCAGTTCACGACGCCCAGCTTTCAACTTGATTGCCCTGCAAGTCCATGGAAAAGTTGGCAGTAAAACAGTAGAAAGCCCCGCGTGCTTGACACCCGACTCAAGCGTGATGGCCCAAATATGGAGTCTTTGCGGATACGCTATCCAAGCTGCAAGGCACCATGCACAACAGACAGGTCCGGATGGCCTCAGTGCGATCGATCTTGCAGGAAATGCCCGATCGTGAATTTGAATCATTGTTAGTTCCTGAGGAGTTCAGCATGACTCCCTCGCCGTAGTCCAGTAAGGCCGGTGGAGCTGAGAGACGTGAAGGCACAGTCAGATGAGATGAAATGGCCTTGTTGGTGGTGTCGACCATGTCTCACTTGATATAGCATTCTCCGGAGAGTGTCACCGACCCCGCGACCGAGTTTGTCAAGGAAATACCATCGCAAATGTCCATGACCAAGCCAACCTCCATGTCCATGTGAGCGAATGAGATGCCATAATTCAAGCCGACTATGGAGGCATCTCACCATCTTTTTTGTTTCTGTCGATCACTGCAGATCGAGTTGGCTGCCCTTTTATGGTTTTTACTGGCGGCTGCAGCGCTAGACTGTGGACCCTATGTGCATTTGAACCTGTTTATCACTACCAAACTCGAGCCCGTGGCATCCAATATTGTAGCCCAAAGAGCTGATTTATCGTCAGCCACCAACTTCTCTCAGCTCGTTTCTCTTGATTATCAACCCGCTAACTCAACCCATGACTTCCATTTTCAGACCCGGCGCCTCCCGATTATCCTATCGACGGGCCGCGTGGCGTCGTGCGCGCGCGACTCTACAGTTTCGTATTCATCTTGGCTGAATAGCTTCACGTGCGAAGATAGGCAGCCCCGCCTATTGGAGGCCGATGACCACCCATAGTGCTCGGAGTCCTCTGCCTACCACTCACAAGGCCCTCGGGGCTTACCAGAATTCCATGATATGACTGGGAGTTGGACCGTTTTTGGAGATACAGCCCTGCTTTGGGTGTGGATTCTTGCAGCCCTCTCTTTCTTGGCCCTATTTCGATGCCTTGAAAGGTACCGCACGGCTGATGCCTGTGTCTCAGATAGTGTGTGTGCAGTAGGCTATGAATTGGAATGTGAGCTCGTGGGGAGGCTTGTATATCTGGCTGACTGACTAGTATATAGTTGAGGCGTGCTCGCCCGTTCATTGTAATGCCTCTCTGAGTCCTATACCGCCGGCCTTCTTCGTGTTCTGTTCAGTCCTCTCACACAAAGTACAAAGGAACTCTTCTGCCTGCGGTGAGTGACTCCAAAGGGTCTTCCATGGAAAAGACGTCAGGGCATCCACTTCTCAGCCTTAAGACAACCGGTCTTTGTTTCGCCTGGTTCATACCTGTTTTTAACACCAAATCGCGGTGAAGCTTTCTAGCACCCACCCACTTCACTTACAAAGAGGTCCCTGCATACATATATACCTCGCAGGCCTCAGTAGACCCTTTGAGCAAATCAACTTTACTTTACTTTACTCAACTCGAAATTCATTCTTACGAATCTCCACTATGCCGACCGAGTCTGAGATGCGGTCTCGTCGAGACTCTTGGCCACCTACCCAGATGCGCCTCAAGCCTACCATCTCTACCAAGAACCGACCACTTCCATCTCTTGATGATATCGATGATGATCCTCTTACCTACTTTCTTACACCGGCTCCTCTTCTTGACGACGATGATATGGATGACGTCTTGCTAGACTTTGATGCGGGTATTGAGGATGCCAGTTCTCCTCGACCATCTGTCCGCAGTGTAAGTCCATCAACACTCGATGGACTACGCAAGCCTGGTCTGCGTCCCATGTCACCTGATACCAGCTCTGAGATCTCAGAGTCCAACAATGAGGATGATTATGATGACGATGATGAGGACTATGTCAGCTTCTCGCCCAGCAAGCACGGAGGACTCCTCTCTCTTAGGGATCTCTTTGCCAATAGCCGACCAGCAGTCCGACCCAAGAGCCCTGCTTTCAACCAGTCGACCAACAACTCTCTCCTCTCGCCTACGGCCCTCTCAAGCAGCCCAAAGCTACGTGGCCGATCTAGGGGACGTGGGCGCCACGGAGCCAGCTCCCGAGGACACTCAGCAACACGCCGCCCAGGACAACTATGGCGGGAGCCAAGCCCCGATGTGTGGTCTATTGAGGAGGAGACCGAGGAGGAGATGATGAGTGAGGTTGGAAGCAGTGTTGGTGCTCACAGTGACACCAGCGATGATGAGGCTGAGAGTGAGAGGCGAAAGGGGAAGAAGGCCAAGTCGAACAAGAAGGTTCGCTTCGTCTTGCCTGCTCAGGAAGTCTAAGGGAGGATGGATGGACACTGCATAATTCGGCGTTCAGGTCTGCGTCTCTTTCGTATTCATTTCTTAAAGCATCACTGGAGGTTGCATCTGCATAGGTGGCGTTGGCTAGCATGGTGGGAGTGGTGGATCAAGAGTAATGACTGGTCCAAGGAGGATACCTATTTGTCTGGCTTGCATTTATCGGATGCATTCATTGGAGGAATATTGAAGCTGGGACACATAGCTGGCTGGCATTTTGCATATCATAGTTACATTTCTTCAGGAGCAATCCGCTTTCGATACCTATTTGGATTTGGAGGATTTTGCGATAAATTGACTTTAGTTTGAACAATCGGTTTACCTTGTGGTTTCTATGATGCTACAGTGACTCGTGATACAGAGCGTCCGATCTTTTGAGACAGAGACCGGTGATCAACAGTACCTTAGCCATGCTGGCCTCGTGACTTTACTGCTGATTGCGTTGCCTTGGAAGACTAAGGACATAGCCCTTTGAAAGAGTCACCAGGTACAACACTAAAGAAAATAGTATGCTCAGACAGAATAACAAGGACAGTCAGTAGCACGTAAAGTCAAATTGAAAACCAATACCAGGAACTTCCCTTGTCCTCCCTTGAGACCTAGGTAGGTAGTGATTACAAAGGGGTCGAAGCATCTGGGGCCAACCTCCAAGACACTGTGCTCGAAAAGATGCTTTTGATACCCCTTCTACCAAAAGACTTGCGTACGAAGGTTTTCTTGAGGGTTGCTCGCTACAAGTGGGTAGGTAGTACTCTCTTTAAGTGAGATCCTTGCCCCTCAGAGCAATCTGAACGTGGCAGACTGCTAGTATTCCTCGATTCAGATACCGAACCAATTTAGCCATATCAAAAGGCCATGCGAAGTAGGTTAAGGCAAACTTCTACGTTTCCAAGGCCGTTGAGACAATACATTCAAGTATTCACTCCGTTTTGGCATTAATAGTCGATGATAATCTCGCAAAGAATCTCGGCACTGTGGAATATATGGACCAGGACTCAACTCGGCCCTTAGGCATGATTCGACTGAATGTGCCCTTTACTGGTCATGCAGCTGATACAGCCTGGGTCTCGAAAAGATAATATGAATATGATATTAATGTGCTTCCTGACAGGTATGCGGGGATCCCGAGATTCATTCCTTTTTGCGAAATTGATCATGTCGCTTCATACAACGTGATCATCTTACACACAAATACGTAGATTATTCGCTGGCATTTAAACATGCCTTCTATGGAGGTGTCAACATATTAGCATACTACAAAAGTAATTTTTAATGTCAATTTAAATTAATCTATACGTTTTCGACGCAATTCTTGCCCCAATTGCATTCGTTACAGGGTAAGTATTCCAAGGCCCTTAGCGAAAGAACAGAACCTGGCTATTGCATGATAAAGTTATCCACGCCTCTCGGGCTCGTATAGCTTGGCCCTTCAGTTTAGGGGATAGGAAATAGCAACTTAGACAGTCTTGGAGTTGACTAAGCCAACTTCTAGACCAGGTTCTTGGGACAATAACTGTCTATGGAAGCTGAAAATCATCGACAAGGTATGCGGGAACGTGAGCGTTGAGATCTCGGCAGGGTATTCCGGCGCCACGATTCCATAGAGTTCCAGGGTCAATCATGAAACATCAATCGTTGATACCGAATATTGCGGGTCGATAAAAAGCGGTATATGAGGGTACTTGGCAAACAATAAAGGCTCATGCTCTTCGCTTGCAAGCACAGGCACAATCCTTGTTTTTTTGTTTATAACTGGGTAGAGAGTAGCGAACCAGAACAGGATCAGATTCAAGGATGGATGCCCAACGACATACATAAGCAGGCTTGCCGCGTGTAACTGGACCTCTCCGCAGTCACGAAAAGTCTAAATGTATAAAAAACTTGGATATTCGATACTGGCTTCAAGTCAATGGCCGAAACACACATGGCTACAGCAGAAGCCCATATTGGATGGCCTGCCTTTTGTTCTCGCTTGGTGGTTGTCGTCAGCAACGAAAACAAGGCCGGACGGTGCATTGATACTAGCAGGTGTTTGGCCAAGAGAATGGAGGGTCACCCATGTCGAGGTTGTGTTGTCCATTCTTGATATGCGTAATATATCCGAAATGGTAATGCAACAGTCCAGAGTCATCTATGGGATTCCGGATCTCGATATGCTGTCCAGTCTTGGTGTAGTTATATGCTTGGCTAGCAAAAAGAAAAGGAGAGGGGGTAATTATAGAAGCATAAGACATCTCAACTCACAAAAAAGAAGCTTATCGAAGATCTTTCCACGTCGAGTCAGGACAAGTGGTAGAGTCGGTTGGAGAAAACTGACCGAGATACAGTAGCACCGGGAGATCAGATTCAGCCAGGCTCGGGAGGCTTGGACTTGTTACAGTGGGCAAGCTAGCCTATCACGCAACAGCCACCCGCCATATCCCACTTGTCTGCAGCCATGGCCTTAAATGATTGACCCACTGAAGCCCTGGAAAGGTCCCCTGTCAGTCGAGCGCCACATCCCTCTATCCCTGACCCTGATAGGTGGGATGGTCTCAAATGTTGTTTACACTGAGCTCTAGTGTGGATCCCATTTGGTTACTGGGACACCCGCACCTCAATAATGGCCAAGTCAAAGGTCAACGACGCAACCTCCAAAAGGTCCCTCCAACGGCTTGAGACGTGGATGGCACAACAATCTTAATCTTGCGGTGCATTTCGCCTTTGGAGAACCCTCCACTTCCTATCATTTACACGAGGCTTTTGCCATTGTCTTTGTAATCACAAACCTTTTCGTTCTCCTACATTTCATTTACCCACCATCCAATTCATTCGTTCGTTCTTCTTGTTCAGTTGCATGTGCAACTCCAACGGCTGCTCCGCCCTCCCGCTGCTTCTCCAAAGCTTCCTGCAAACCTTCCCGGACGGTCCGATAGCACATTTCAACGACGCATAATCGAGTCGAACGGTAAATTGTTGCCAACCATCAAGAGAGCGAGTTCGGCCTCGACTGGGACCCCACCGCTTCTCTGCTACAGCTGCACAGCATGTTACCGACCTTCAGGTATGAGTCTGACGTGCTCTCCCGTCTCCGGCGCATCGCACAATCATGTTTCCCCGCCACAACTGGGTTGCAAAAATAAGCTCACCAGTTTTGTCTTTTTAGGTAGTTAAGATCATGTCATCATCAAACCCCGCCTCTCCAGAGGAAGCAGTAGACGAAGCAGTGCTAGATCCTGAGCCTGAACCCGAGACTCCTCTGAAGCCTTCCGCACAAGACGAGAATGATGGAAAGGAAACGCCCAAGTCAGCACCGCCAGTGGCACATCGCGGGCGACCGCGTGCCAAGTCGACCAGGGAGCCTACACTCCTCCATGACTTCCTCCTGGGCCGGCCCTCAGCCTCGCGACAGGCTGCCGAGCGTCAACGGCGGATGAGCTTGGAAGCTGTCAAGGCCGAATTGCGCCATGAAATGAAGCAGTCTCAAGTCAAGCGCATCCAACCCCCGAACGGTGTCCGAGATCGGGTCAAGAAATGGCAGAAGGCCAATGCTGCCGCTATGGAGAATACCCCTGACGACGCAGCGACAGAACCCCCTGATATTGCGTTTGAAGATGAGGAGTTCCAGAGTGTAACAGAGGAGGATCGAGTTCGCATCAAGATGAGAAAGAAACTCAAGCGACCCAATAACAAGACGAAGGAGAGTCTGGCCACAGGAGATGAGGCTACACCTGATGAAACACCGACGACACCTACACCGGCAGCAGCGAAACCGCCGCCTAAGAAACGTGTTGTTAGCGACGAACATTGGCGGAAAAATCGAAAACATATACCAAAGAAGACCTCGCCTGCCAAAACACCTGCTCCAGCCAAAATACCGAAAGATTTTGTTTTGCGCACCGCCGCTAATCCTCGCGTCGCAAGCAGAGTCAAGGCTTGGGCGGAAATGGTTGAGATTCCGGATCCACCTGCACCCAGAAGTCATAAGTCTTCCAAGTCGGTCGGAGCGAAACCGTGGATGGATGATACCGACAGCGAGTTCATGAGTGACAGCGAATTTACAGTGAGCAATGTCACTAACAGTCGGTTCACAAAAGCGCGATCCGCCAAATCAACACCAGGACCTGATGATGGCATTCGCGTTAAACCAATCCGAAGGGGAAGGAATAATGATGATGGTATTCGTGTGAAAGCTGTCAGGACAACACTCACCGACGACGAAGGAATTAGAGTTAGACCTATGAGCGATATCTCATCCAACGCCGGAACTTCAGTTCGCACGGCAAGATTGCGGCTCAAATCTGCTCCTAGCTCGCGGAGACCTAGTATGAGTTCCGTGAAACGGGAAATGAAGAAGTCGCAGTCAGATAAATCCAAGATCGAAGTCATTGAGGATCCTTCGGAGGTATCGACAAACAAGTTTATCGAGGTTATTGAGGATGATTCGGAACTGTCTAAAACAACAAAGACAACCGACAAGTCAGGTTTATTTGGGACTGCACCAATTGAAGTTATGGAAGACGATTCGGCGATTGACACTCCGACCAAGAAGAGAAGCGTATCAGCACACAAGTCAAAACCTCGACCAAAGAGTTATCAGCCTCCCACGACAAAACAGAAGGGAAAAGAGACATGGGTGCCCGAAGAAGAATCTACAATCGAGCCCTCTCAACTTGACGGGTCAGATTTGTCTTCAAGTATTTTGGCAAAGTCAATAGCAGACATCCCTGGAGAAATCCCCTGGGGTAACTCTGCATTCACTGAACTTGATCTGCCTCTGCGAGCGCGTGGGGGGCCTCTTCGCAGCCGACCCATTCGCCCTGCTCGCCCTGCCAAGCCTGAAAGAAATACTAGCTTCAAGTCCATGCCCAAAGTCTTCAAGAAGGTGGTGGAAGGTGCCAACAAGATAATTCATGAGATGAACGAGCATCCCCCCCAAAGGGACACTGTGCCAAACAACCCTCGGAGTATCGAAAAGTGGCTCAACACTACCGTGGACCCGTTCGTCGAGGAGCCCAAGTCTGAGCCAGCTACAACACCTCTGAGCGAGCATGTCCCAGATAGCCCATCATCCCCTGAGACGGTCAAGAGTCATCGCCGCTCGTCTCGCACCGAAAAACGAAGGGTGTCGTCCTCAACTATGAGTAAACCAGATACAGCTGACAGAACTGTATCGAGCGAAAAGTTGCCTGTTACGCCGGAGCCTGCGAAGGAGCCCATCAAAGTGAAACCTACACCATCACCTGTATCAAAACCCGGGCCTGTCAAAGAAACTGTCAAGGAGCCGCCCCCGGAGCCTGAGCCACCGAAGAAGTCAACCCCAAAACCTAAATCGGAGCCCAAGCCTGAACCACAGCCCGAACCGGCCGCTGTGAAAGAGCCTGCACCAGAAGAGGTCTCGCCACTTTCCTCACCAGCTCCCTCACCAGAGCCTGAAGCCAAGACGAAACCGAAGCGGCAAGATACAAAGGCACCAACCAAAGCTCCGGGTGGTTCGGGTCTCAAGAGGACCAAAGCAACTCGAACTACATCTTCACCTATCAAGTCAAGCCCTAAGAATTCGCTCTTTGGGATGCTCAAGGAAGCCTTTACCGGAGAATCAGGCAATTCTCTTCCCAAGGTGAAGCCTTATCAGAGTCGAGAGGAACGACCTTACGATGACGAGCCCGAATCCATGTATACCGACTCCAGATACAATGATTCTCGTTATGATGACTCAAAATACGAAGGGTCAAAATATGATGATTATCACTATGAAGAGTCTCGTTATGATGACGAGCTTACATACGATGACTCAACCGAGAATTGGACTGAAACAGAACTATCAAAGGCTGAAAAGTCGAGAAGTGTCAGATCCCCGTCTCCCTTGGAAGAAAAGAAGAAGCCTCAAAGCCCAGAGCAACCACGGGAACCGATTCGGGAACCGGCGCGAGAACCAGAACAAAATCGTGATGATCGATCGGCTTTGCCGTCGGCGCGAATGGCGGGCCCTCGTCTTCCACCACCAACTCGAGGTCAATATGAGTTGTCTACAATTCTTTCTGAGGAAGCTTCCAGCGCTGTCGAATCGGAGCTTACCACTGATGTCACGCAATCCACTCTTACGCAATCCACTGGCGTAACGAAAGAGACCAGACGTTCGAACTCTCGCTCGAATTCCAAGAGTCAAGGGTCTGGCCTTAAGCGACGACTTACTCGTCACTCTGATCTTGTCTCAGTCCTCTCGCTACCCGATGACAAGAACGTCCCCAGCGCCATCACAAGTAACCGCTCAAGACCCAGTATGCGGAAAAGCCGAGGTGGGGCCACAGATGTGACAAATGACGACCTGCTCAAAGAATTTACCGAAGATGAGAGTCTCTATCTTAGAGAGTTGAAGACACTAGTCGACGGTGTTATTCCAGTCCTACTATCACAGGTCGTCAATGGCGACAACGCCACTGATCTGTTTGGCACTAGCACCCCAGTGACCAAAGCTGATGCTCTCTCGAAGTCTGTGGTGAACATGGGTGTTGCCCTAGAGAAACTTCGCATGGCTCACCGCAAGGCTCCCATTCATGATATTCGTCGCCTGGCTTCCTGGGGCCATGGCGTCGTACCCATCTACCACAAGTACCTCGATGCCTGGAGGCTGGGCTTCCAGGATCTCGTCGTTAATCTTGCTCCCGCCGCTGGATCCCCAGAAGACGAGGATTCTCTTGTCGGCGCCATGCCCAGGAACGAGTCTGGAGATATTGTTGATGCTACAGGAGAGCGTGTTGATGTGGCACACCTTCTCAAGAGACCCCTCCTCCGACTCAAGCAAATCACAAAATTCTTCAAGTGTGTCGACTCTATCCTTGGGACCAACGATACTTATGATCTCCTGAGTGACTTTGAGGACCTTCAAGAAAAGGCTCGCCGTCGACATCGAGAAGAAATGGCTCGATTGACTGACGAAGACGCGATCAACACCGATACAACCAGATCGCGAGACCTTCGAACACTTGCTCCAATGGAGGCTGTGTACATTGAGCCATCACGACAAGTCAGCGCCAAGGACTTCTTCTCTCTCGACTTGGCACATTCGAATGGTCAGCGCCTTGAGTGCCAGATTGAGTTGGTACACCGAGATAACCAGCGTTATCCTGAAGATAAGGGTGATATCCTGATCCGCGAAAATGGGGTCAAGGGTCGATCATACCTTCTATTCCCTCCTGTACCTATTGAGTTGATCTCAGCCAGGACAGGAGACGGCAACTTTGACATGGTTATTATGATCCGAGGAACGCACAACGACAGGCCATGGCACGAGCTACTCACACTCACCACCGACAACGAAGACCAAATCTTGGACTGGCTCGATATCCTTCCAGTTTCGCCTGTTCCTCCCAGAGAGCCAGAGCCAAGTATAATCGACGATGAAGAGCCATACTCACAATCTCGGATGCCTGATGTCCCAGTTGGCGTTCGAGGATCCTCTCGCAAGTACTCTGCCCAATCTCTTCGGAACTCACACTCTCGCCGCACATCTGCTGCTGAGTCTCCTCCAGCCAGCCCAACTACACCGAAGCGAGCGCTGCCAGCCAGATACCGTCCGCGATCAGCATCTCCGGTAACTCCTTCTCCTATCAAGTCGCCCGATCAGTACGATCTGCAGAGGACACCAACACAATACGACTACGGATATGAGGACAGGCCAATGACCTCGCAGAGCATGCAACCTGATCCCCTCAACATACGCAAGAGCCCAAGTAGTTCATCCTACAGAGACGATGGCGCGCCGCCACCTCCAGCTCATCGAACTTTCAGTCCCAGCCCTAGTCAACAAGCTCCTTCTAAGCCCAGGTTTTCCAAACCACCGCCTCTTGAGCCTCCCAACAGCAGCCGCGTCAAACGCCGTACCTCATCTCCGCTCAAGCACGAATACCTACCTTCAGACCAGTCATCAATCTCTGGCACTGATATCACGGGCAGCTACGAAAATACCGAGGATGACTACACCGAATCAGACTACAGCTATGATTCCTCGGACGATGATATTGAGAGCGTTGATCTCCCAGAGACTGAGCTAGGAGTTAGTATCAGAGATGAACACCCAGCTCGAGACATTATCAGAGAGGAGTTGGAACATCAACTTGAGACACTTGAAGAGGAAGGATCTCTTCACGACTACCACCAACGACATGAACTCCATGAATCCGTCGTATCTGGCTCAATTGATAGCCTGGCTCCATCAAACTCCGCCTCCCAGGCTGGCCTCCACGGACAAAAGGTTGCCCCCGGAGACAATGCTACAAGATACGTGGCTACTATTTCCAGGTGGTCCGACAAGGGAATGTGGAAGGATATTTCTGGAGGCAACCTTGAAGTCATTGTCACTCCAGGCTTAATCGAGGCGTATGTCGTGCATAGCGGAGCTGAGCAGGGAGATAAGCCCATGCTCGCACTCGACCTCACCCCGCTCGTCCTCATCCGTCAAAGCACAGCTCTCGACCTTGAAATCCGCTCATCAGTCCGATCTGACTGCCAGCTTGCCAGCTCACACGGTGGAGGAAACTTCCGCTTCCGATGCCACAACGGACCTGACTGCTACAACCTTTACATGTCTGTTCACCACGCTCGTCTCAACAACCAAAAATTCATTGAGCTTGAGAATGAAGCACGGTTCAGAAGCTTTGGTGAACATAAACCACCTCCCGACAACGATGACACAAGCAGTCGACGACGAAGCTGGTTCGGCCGTAAGAACAGCTACCGTGGTTCAGTTCGTGCGCCTGCCCAATCTCACGATGGTGCAAGCACTACTCCCTCATCTACTCTCTCCGCATCAAGCTTCCTCAAGAGACTCACTGGTCGCGGACTTCCTTTCAGTCTGGCTCGCTCCTCTGTTAACCGAAACAGCCGCTATGGTGGCACCAACACTCCTGGATCGTCATCTTATGGCGGCAACACACCTCGCTCACCCTCCATCAGTGTTGAGAACAGCGGCCGCGGCCCCGCAAGCTTTGGTACTGAAGACCTCAAGATCCGCCTACATCTCCTCGTCGCAGCCGCCAAGTGGGAGGACTTTGGCAACTGCAGACTATCCATTCGACGACCTCCTCCAGGCTGGCACCAGGCTCTTCGTGCCGACCACGGTCTGGAGAAACGTGTCACTGTCACCACGATTCCACGCAAGGACTCAGAGCAGCCAAAGATTTTGTTAGACGCGGTCCTGGGCAGTGGATGCTTCACAGCCATGGGCAGCCGTGGTATTGTATGCGGTGTCTGGGAGGAGATGAAGGACAGCAATGGCGTTGTCGGCGTCGTTCCGGCTACGGGCCCTACAGGCGGCAACGTCAAGAAGTGGTGCTTCCAGTGCGCTAGCGTTGCAGAGGCAAGCTGGGTTTTGAGGCTTGTCCACCAGGAGGTCATGACAATCTAAGCGACTCTACTGCCACCCCCTTCAACAATTTATACCTTCTCTTGTATTTGATTACAAGCACATTCACAATCTGGTTTATCCCCAGACTCATTGCATTAGTCAGTTTTCCTATTTTGATATCCCGGTGTTGCTCAGCACACCATCATTTTTTACATTTGTTCTTATTACTCTCGATGCATGGCATACGGCGAGACTTAACGATACCACATTTCCTCAAACCTTTTAATACGATTGTATATACCAATCTCGTTTCTGCGTTCACGCATCTAGACATGGGCGGATGGCGTCTGGATGGCAATGGTCTGGGCTACTGGAGAAGTCTTGGGCCGGGAGGAGTACATCAGCATGCATTTTGCAAGCCATCATGAGGAGGACGTTTGGGGTTTTGTTTTCGGCGAACATGGTAGAGGGAGCGAAGAGAGCATAGCGAGGAGAGAAGTATATAGTGGATGACAATTGAATTATATTTACACAACTCGGTCCGATGTGAACTGTTCAAGACATCACAAGTTATTATCAACTCCAGACTTAGGGTTGCTTGCTACCACTCCAGCCGAAATCATCATGGATCACAATACTGTAAAAGGCTGGTATAGAATAAACCATGAAAATGAGTTCAAGACTCATACGTAGTATTTAGTCGACCAAAACAACTCCGTTCCCCATCCCGAGACTATATAATGCCGTCGTTAACTCTGTTTGCTGCTGTATGCAGTGAGAAGTGGGATATTTTAATTGTTATACAAGAAACCCCATGTTCAAACATGCTCCTTGATGTTGTCCAATGACCCGTCTTTTTTGTAAACGAAGAAGGACCACACCGTTCTATAGACGCGTGGCAGCTAATCATCCCAAAACACGAATACAATAAGTTCAGAAGGGGGACTTTGCCCCATAAATATTGAGTGTCGTAAGCTCATGAAACGGGAGTGATAGGTTGAGGTTTACCGCCATCGACGATAATCTGTTCGTGTATACGGGCAGCTATGTCTCCGTATTCGAGACGTTTCCAAGTCTTGATACGAGCCTCGTTTGTATCGACTTCAAACAAGCGTACTCGGCGATGGTAACCACCGTAGCCGGCGTAACCGCCGAAGCCAGAGCCACCAGCGTAGCACATCCACATGGCTGGGACCTTGGTCTCGCCTTCACCCATCAAAGATAGGGAGCAGTAGTCATTGCAGTGATCACTAAAATATTGATTAGTATTTTTTCAAGATAAGATAGGAATCCAAAACTTACTGTCCTGCGCTGACCATAAGGACACCCTGCTCTACAAGGGCATCACGGAAACCAGAGTTATATATTGGGGCAGTGACTCCTTCTTTCCAGTCACCGACACGGGGTAGTTCCGGGTTAGCATACTCTGTCAAGGGAATATGAATGAAAGCGATGTCCATATGCCGGCCAGTGTACTCGTTGTGATTCTTCTTGAGGCCAGCGGCAGTCTTCTTGAACCATTCTATTTGGTTAGGTTTAACCCAGTCGTAACCAGGAAAGTTGCGCTCATCGGGCGTGTAGGCGTGCGTATCGAGAAGATAGATGGTCAGAGCAGAATGATCCGTCTTTCCACGGGCCAGGACTTCGATATAGTAATTCCCAACACCCTCGATATCAGCTGGCCCAGCAATGGAAAGAGAATAAGGAAGAGTCTCCATAATGGCCATCTGAGCCTCACGAGACATGGTTTGTTCGTCGTCGTGGTTACCGAAAATGGCAGCATAAGGAATCTTTCGCTCAATCAGGAGCGAGATGATCTTGAACATGGCCTAGATGGTGTTAGAGGCGAACACTATAATGTTAAGCCAGGCAATACTCACAGTAGGTGCATCTGGTGCTGTGTCACCGTTGACTTGGTCGCCACTCAAGACTACCAGATCGGGCTTCTCGTCGTCAAGGACTCGGCTAACAAACTCCAGTGTCCTAGGATCGGCCTCGCATTTACCGCCGTTGTAAGAATCGGGAACTGCCTCGCGACAAACACCAACTCCTGTACTGAGATGCAGATCACCGATCTGCATAATCTTGTATCGACCATCATTGCGGATCCTGGGCGTTGGCTTCTTGACCTCTCGTGGAGGACCTCGGCGCACGCTTAGCTGGACAGAGAGAAGGCTACCACCCGTGTTGAGGAGCAAAGGCGTTCCCGTCACAGCATATCCGTCTCTTGCTTCAACAGCATCATCTCCGAAAAGAACATCGAGATCCGTCACTGCCTGCTTTGAATCGCTGGCTTTCTTCTTAGCTGAGCGCTTGATCCAGATACCCGATGGACGAGATTCCCATGAGTCGTCCGTTTCTCCCTTGGGTTGAGGTTGGAGCCTGCCGACCGCAACATCCACAACAACACGATCGTCCGCAGTAAGATCCCCCTCATGCTTTCGCATGATGTACATGTATGCGCTCGTAGTCCATGTCTTGCCGAGATACAGCTCCTTATCGATTCGGTGCCATTCTTTGCCGAGGTCGCATGAGGAGAAGGGGTTAACGCTCGAGCAAGTGACTATTGTGACATCGGTGACGACCAGTCCGGGGTGGTGGGAGGGCATATAACTATGGATCGAATTGGGGAGGACACGATAATTGCGGTCGAGGAAGGCGATAACTAGAAAGGCGAAAATGGCAGCGCCAGCGAGCTGAGCAGCTGTTCGAACCTAGTGATGCAATACGGTTAGTCAACAGCCTCCTCCGGATCAATACTGATCATGAATTTACAGAGAACTTGGGCCACATACAATTCTTCGAGTCATGATGTTTTAATTATGAGAGGTCAACAGGCTGATAAGAATCGCTCTGAACGTATCCAAGTAGAATATTCAGGCCACTTCAAGTATGAACGTCCAGATAACGACGTTCGAAACGGGCATTCGGGAGTTTAATGGCAGGCCGAACTTTTCGCATCTTCTAAGGGGTCGGATCGGGGGTCCTATTGCATGATTCGTGGGGCCAAGTCGGTAATGGATATGATGGGAATAATGCGCGCGCGTCTCTCGATCAGGTTGAAGCTATTGCAACGGTCGCGAGGGTGTTCTCTGTAAGTTGAGAGGTGGTGGTTATAAATGTCGATATGAATTGAATGGGAGATGATGATGCGATCGACAGACAAATCGTGGGGACGGGAGGGGACAGTCCGTCCGTGTTAACACTAACAATGTTGGTTGTTGATGGAACAAGTGGCAACGCAAGACGACACTATTTTACGAGAGAAGTAGCGAGATAGAGCCAAGAAAAGCAAAGCAAAACACCTGACATTCACCGTAACACGGGAAAGAAGGAGCCAAGCTATCCCGCACCTTCCTGACCGTAAAAAAGGGCCAAAAGCCAAGAAATCATTCAATTGTGATACTCAATCTTTCCCCTGGTGAACCGTCAAAAAAAAAGGGTACTGTAAGGTAGTTCTATCAAGTGTGGAGCGCCCGGTTAAGGATCCGGATCTCGGGTTGCAGGGGAGTATTTGAGTTTGTGGCTCTTTAATGTCTAGAGAATCTTTTACTTGAATATGGCTATTATTTTGTTGGCATTTCTCTATACCTACCTAATGATGATTCATTAATAGAAATACATTCAGACAGTCTGTCAACTTCTTGCACATACCTCCACTTGCATAAATCTCCTGTGAGCACACCTAATAAACAGGCGTGCTCAGCTGTACAGGCCATCCTGGGGTTACATCAATAGATGCACTCTCGATATGGCCACGTGAGGTGAGGCCCTCGATTACCATCCAATACTGGGATCATGTGGCATCCATCCTAAGCAGCCCTTTCTCTGGCTAGTATTTGTCTGTGCAGGCCAGTCTATGATGCTGCAGAATGTGCGATATGGTTCGACGAGACAACCCGTACACTGCTTGAAGTACCGTTGCTCCATGAGTCGACTTGCATAAGTGAGGGTGTTATTGTCTCTGGCGCATCTTGCAATGCAATGAGACCTGATGATGCCAACGAATGCATAGTCTAGGATGGAGAGCTCTAAAAGCGGGCAACAAGAGCTTTGTCGAGCTTCTTTCAGAGCTTCGTGGCCCGTGCACATCTCCCTGTGAACAGAGGCAAACACCGTCAAGCCAATAGAAAGCACGATTGGCTTCATAACAGAGGCATCATTGGAAATAGAACAGGTTCAGTGGGATAATTGAAGCCTGATCCGGCGAGTCAAACAAAAGAATAGGCCTTGCAATTTCAGTAGTCTTCGATATCAAGTCTGCCATCTCTTTGTTTGATTCGAGATAAGATAAAGAGTTTACCCTTGGCTAATTCTAGGGGATGACGCTTGTATCACTGTGGGTCGCTCCTATCCATTCTTTGTTTGAGGCGCGGACCTTGCTTCGCCCTCATCCGCTCCATCGAAGCAACTCAGGCCTTTTCTCTTCTTTCATCAAAACATCGCAGTCTAAGTCGCAACAATCGCATATCTAGCCGTGCTTCTTCTCCGATCGTGAAAAGTCTCCTAATCATTAGTTAACGCGCTTCAATCGACTTGCGCAGCATGGCCGAATATTCGTCACTCAAGGTGCCCGAGCTGAAGAAGCTGCTGGCTGAGAAGGGTCTGCCTCAGACGGGCAACAAGGCGGATCTTATTGCAAGGCTCCAAGAGAACGATCGAACCTCCGAACCCGCTGAGAAGCCCGGTACGTGATTCCATCAGACCTGCGATCCAACCTCTCGCGCGTCGCGTCGCATCGCATCGATAACATCGGCTAATTGGATCCTTCACAGCTGAGAACAAGGAGGATGAAATCAGCTACAGTGATGACGAGGCTCCTGCTGAACCCGCCGCTGCCGCTCCTGTAGCCGCCTCTGAGCCTGTTGCTGAGGTTCCTGCCACTGAGGCTGCACCCGCCGAGGCCGCCAAGGCCGAGGAGACGACAGCAGAGAAGCCCGCGGAGACAGCGGAGGCTCCTGCTGAGCCCGAGAAGTCTTATGCCATCGGTCTACAATCCACCGCTGCCGACGACGAAGCCAAGAAACGTGCCGAACGTGCCAAGCGGTTCGGTATTGAGGAGGACGAGGACGCGAAGAAGCGCGCCGACCGTGCGAAACGATTTGGCCTCGACGAAAAGGAACTTGCTACTACTCTTGACTCGGCACTCCCAGAGCGCTCGCGAAAGCGAGGCCGGGATCGCACCACTGAAGGTGAAGGAAACCGCCCTGGGAAGCGACAAAGCCTGGACAGAAGAAACGGTGGTGGCGGTCGACGACGCGGCCGTGGTGGTCGAGACGGCGGTCGTGATGGTGGCGCCCGAAAGGAGAAGACGTCTACCAGAAGTGGTATTCTTGACGACCCAACAGAGAAGGCCAAGGCAGAGAAGCGTGCTGCTAGGTTCGCTGGAAACTAATAGTTCTCATGGTAACCAACGCGACACGAAATTTGGCAAGTAAAAAGGCTACAAATTGAGGATCGGATGAAACTGGGCAGAGCAGCAGACTTACGTGAATGGACCATTTCTACTTGTACAACATTCTTATTTTCATATTCAGGCGCAGACTATCAAGGATAAATGAATAAAGAGGAAATCGGCGTCTTCGGTTCGACCAATGTCCACTATCAATCAGAATCTTGAGGTCCATGGTAAGTTCTCTGTCTCTAGATCTAACCAGTTGTGATGAGCAGCCTTGGTAACAGTCCCGGAGAAGACAAGCCGATGCAAGGCAGCCAAATGGAAGAACAATAAAAAATCGTCAATTCGCAAGTTCTCAAACGGCTAGTCTTTGCATATAGCTTGAACCAGTCAATATCGATCCAGGTGATCAAGGATTCAACTGTCTGAGAACATACCGATCTCCTCTGAGAGAGCTTGGGGGCGTAAGGAAAAGCACAAAGGGTTATCCGGCCATACTTCGTCAATAAACATCTTACCCCTATCTCGATGTTGTGCGAACACGGTGGCCTTGCGTAGAGCAAGATTCTACTGGGATCATCCTTCAAAGTCGGAAGAATCCGCACGATCCGAATGGTTACACTTCAACTAAGGAGAAGCGGAACTTCAAGATTTTGCATCTTGTCAGACAGGACGGGGCCCGATTCAGTTTAACTATTTTTTGTTAGTCTTGTGGCCGGAACGACAAAGAGACTGTTCGGATACGAGCCGTAGATGGGGCCAAGCTGACTTGAAGCTTGACATGCATATCCACTAACACTCAACACCATGACCTTGCCTGGGTCCCACTACATATACGGCGGAATTGAGCTTCCACGGGGAGGCCTTCCTTTGACTCTAGCTCCCGAGAGACTTGTGCGCCGTTGCACGACTGCCGGTGCCGCGGCCCTGGTCTTGCGATGCCCCTATTCTTGGAGGACCACTTGGAGTGCAACTTACTTTCTCCTGATGGATGGTTGAGCTAGGAGGCCTTCATGGGGGGAGCGAAAAACAACAGAAGAATTTTCATTCTCTATCAGGAAAAGTCGCATCTCTGGCGACAGCTGAGCTTAGTTCCAGCTGGTGAGCGAAAGCCGGCCGAGTGGGAGACCACGCGATTTAAGTTCAGCGTTGATACTTCATATTGGACAGACCGATCTGAGCATCATATCTGCAGCAAAGCACGAGACTCTTTTTATCAGCCCTGCCAAAACTTCAGGATGGTCCAAGTGCCGACGATTCGTGAAAATCTGTAGCCATAGAGCAGATCGATGTTAAAGATGAGTATAGCGGAAGGGGTATACCTTGATCGGAACAATGACATGTCTGGCCCAACACTTCGGACCAAGGAAACACATTATGAATAGCTCGAAAACGTCTGGAACCAACGAGAAACAAATACTCGCGGCTGCGCTAATCCCGCAATCCCAAAGGCGCTGATGGTTTCTTCAACGACGCAAGCCACGATCTCCGTTCTCGGACGATAGTTGCAGTCTCCGAAAGGGCCCGGACAAAACGTGCAGTGGCTTCCATGCCTCAATGGCCAATGTTGGTGAGATGATGAGCAGAATAGAAGACACTATAAAGTAGAAGGAAGCGAGATAGGACCATCATCACCAACAGGTTTGATCGTGTGGTTGTCAACGTTCCCAAACGCTAAGCTCGAGCCAAGTCTCAGACAACAAGCCAATCATGAGGGCAAAACCCCTGCTCTCGCGATAAAGCAGCCCTGATCGCCGAGCCGTCTGGCGGCTATGGTTGGTAGAGGCGTCTAATCAATTGGACCACTCCGACTCCAGCGACTCCAGTTGCCGTTGGACGCTTAGAGCCCGTCGTTGTGCTCAAGTGTCTAGCCAGGCCCGCTTGATCATCGCAAGCGAAGAAATGGCTTCACAACCGAAAGTGCTGGGCTTGCGCATCGCTTCACATCACGGGCTGGCAAATATTGCAGTTTGATGAGTTGTCAATGAGGAAAAGCTGCACATCGGGGCCATTTGCATGCATTCACCGCTGCCCAAAGTAGAGAGTACTTTGATCTCGAATTCGAGTGACTTTGCAAGGGCCAAGCATCTCAGATGGCACCTTATTCGCTCGGCCGACTGACAAGCCACATGGACAGGGGGGGGCCTGGCCTGGGTGAGGCTTCACGTCTGCCGGAGTGGCCAGCCACGCCCGATCTGCCACGTCAGTGAAGGCATCTCAACTCCCAGAAATCAGGGTCACCAGCCTCAAGGATCTGAGAACCTGTGGCGGATATGGGGAAATTTATGCTGTGGCGGAGTTGCATGCTGCATATGGGATGCCTCTCTTGTAGCCACTTTTGGAAACATGTTCCCCAAATCATGCCGGGCCCTGCAGCAAGATCTAAGACTGATCCAGGTACGACATGCTAGAATTCATGGACAATCGGTGAGATATCGACGTCAAGACGCGTTTGCCGCCTTGCCAGCGCATTAACCCATTCTCGCCTTGCCACTATCCAAGCTGGACTCGCACTATGAGGTCTTCTTTCAGCCAGCCAAGCTTGCTTGAGAGACAGGGCCTAGCCGCACACACCGATCTGGGTCCATTTGGAGGCTCAAACTCTCACCGAACGTTTGGAACCTGACCTCGTGATAAGGCTGCCAGCACGTATGAGATTCCAGAGAATGCCTTGTGTCTTAGAATGACGTCGAAAACACCAGGATCGTGCGTTTCTTTTTGACTGCCGACCGTTTTACCTGGGCGTGCTGTTTTGGTCTCGTGGTGTCTTATCTCGTCCAAAGTGCCCGTCACGAGACTAACAATGCATGGCGGTGAACTTTGACTGTCTGCCTACGTTGGCCAATACGTAGACCTATATCGCGCAATCGCTCTTCGCTTCGCTCATGACTGAGCGATCCGTTCGACTAACAAGTTTTTGCTCTGCTGGATGCCGACTTTGAGCTCCCTCTTCGCCATCGCCTCTACCGAATTATAGTACCCCATGTCAATAGTTAAGGACAGGGGTCTGAGCAAGACATAGTTTTTTGCAGCGAGGATTGGCGAACGATGAGACGCATTGTGGATTAGTCGTTCACTCATCATAGACTTTTTACAAGGAAAAGAAGACATGTAGGAGAGAGGGTTATCATTATCCTGGTGTCCATTCTGACGGGTCGTGGAGTGAAACGAGAGAGTGCGAGTGCGTGTGAATCATTGGTAGAAAACCCTTGATCAGCAACCAATGGCATCGATGAGTCCTTTGGCGATTGACACTCCTCGGCGCTTTGCGTTGGGATTTTCAACGAATAGGAGGGAGGGCGAGAGACGATGTGTTCGTGTTCACGGGACAAAGCAAATTTGTAGAGCGGGATAAGGCGGGACGGGATGGCTGAACGCTGAACGCTCAAGTTGTGAGTCCTATCCCGTCTGTCGAGTATTCATGCTCTAGCATCGTGAGAGGCGTGCAAACTGCTGTCGCTATCCCAACATTCTCGCGTCTAGCATAGACGCCGCAAAAGAATGGCCCCATGAAGATGGACTCCTCTCGTGATGCTATTCTTGTACCAACTTGGCCGCTACCTTGGCTGCAGATGCAACTCATGCAGCTGGTCTGGGGCTTGGTGTTTGACCGACAGGGTGTATTTCGCCCCAGGATCTCTCACCCCGGTCAGTGACCAACGACGACCAAGTCCTGTCACTGAAGGAGTTGATTCGAGGTCTGGGACTTCGTGTCATATTGCGAAAATGGCAAAAAATATATACAATTCGAGATGAATACTGTCAGATCATCCTACGAAGGATCCGATAATGGTAGACTTTCCCCAATGCGGGGCACTTTTATAACGGGACTCGCCCGTTGGGACGGTAAAAGCTTACCCTGAATTCTAAAAATGTGAACGCCAGGTCCACTCATCGCTGGATATGAAGGTCCATGCAGCACTACGTACAAAGTTTTGTTGTTATTCGCGATCGTGATTACTCTACTCGATGAGACGAGATGAGACGATAGGTGCCTGGTGTTTGCTTACGCTCATCATATTGATTAACGGATTTGGAAGGTGAGGCTGGCTATGGGCAAGACATTTTAGAGACATGCAGACCAGATTAACCTGTGGGAGAAGAACAAAGTAAGACATTTGATATGCATGTCTAAGACATGCATATGCCTCCAACGACGTCGCATATTGTGCTGAAGAACAAGAACAATGAACAAGCGCCGTCATGTTTCTACCTCGGAGTCACGGACAGTTTCATACTCCCATCGAGATGATGATACCCTGCTCCAAACTCTCGATGTCTTCACACCCACGGCTCTGTCCTTCGGCTCCGGACATAGATTCATGGCCCCTGACTATTGAAAATCGAGACGTCAAGAGAAAAGATAATCAGTCGCTGGGAATACCATTCCTGCCCCCCCTCACACAGCTTCATCATTTCCAAAATGGGACACAACCGACATCTACACCCACCAAATGTCAGGACTATACCCTGCACCCGCATCAGTTCTTGGTCAGGCTTTTTTATATGAGAGAGGTATTAGACTATGATTCGATGCTATCTTTTTGCTGATAACATTTTATCTTTCCGTATCTGTGCACTCCTTTCTTCTTGTTTACCCACCCTTTTGTCTCTCCTCTAACATCTCGGGTTATAGAAATCCAAGATTGGTCCATGATGAGCGGCCATCGGCCCATCCCTTTCTGGTCCACTCTACTAACTAACTAATGTCAACGGTCCAGCCCAGCCCAGTTCAAGGTTAACCAGTCGTTTAAAGATATCCTTCTCTCATGTTTCCGTCCCTGTCTCTCTTTTTAAGAAGCCCCACTATGGATAGCCCACACCAAGGGTCCTTCAAGGCGACCAGGATTGGGAGTGCAAATCGCTACAAGGGTGTGATGCCCAATCACTGCGTCAAGATGCCATGAGGGCTTTCTCATAGGATAATATGGATATGCACCCCGAAGGAGGGAAGGCGGCGCAGTAGCACGCTTGAGTTAATGTGCTCCGCAGCGACGGGTACTACAGCTGCAGCAGTATTTTTCTCTCGCTGACCAAACGGATGACTCAAACTTGGGGAGGGTTTTATCGCATCGCATCGCATCGCATTGCATCGCATGGCATGGGCGGACTCCACGCCTGAGATGCGATGCCTGGCAAGGCAATGCCTGCAACCTCCCAGGCCAGACCAGGATTGGGAGAAACGCCACAGTCAGAGTCCTCCATCCTCTCCTCTACCAAGCATGTACCTCTGCCCATCCGTCAATGTATTCATGTACCAGATGTCGTCGTCCACTCATGATGATGGCCCCAGAAAGGTCGTCCATTGCCTAAATACTACCTGTACCTAGTTATATGCTCCCGTTTCCGTCTCGGCCCTCCCCGCTGCTACCATCTCTTCTTGACTTACTTACTTTTCTTACCTTATCATATCTATACCCATTCGCTCTCTAGTTTTGCCACTGTCTTGTGTCTTCTTGTCTACCATTGCATTGTCTCTCATCTCTTAAACTTCAACTCATCTAATTACCCTTTCCCCTTCCTTGTCCTGTCTCACTTCCTCCACTTACACTCCAACCTTGAACAACACTACTGTACTAAAGCCCGCACCTCAAACACTCATCACATCAACCGAAGCGCCAGCTCTACCGTCAACCAAACTTTTAGACGCGGGTTCATCCCACAGCCCACACCATCACCCAACGAACTAGGCCTCTTCGAGCTGATAAATTTACCCACACCAATTCTTAGAGTAACGATTCCCCTCCACACTAATAACGACGACTCTACCTCGCTCTCCCGATTCACGGTCTCGGTCACTTTTCTTTTTTGACTTTCATATATATCATACACCCATTCAGAACCTTCCCGGCGAAATATGGGATTAAGTATACGAAATCGATCCTGAAGAAGGTTGGAAGATGGAATCTTACAGATTGGGGTCTGGTATCCCGACCAGGCCCTCGGAGCCGTCTCGCATAAGACGGCCTGGTCCGGGAATGACAATGGGAACTGAACCTGGAGTTACCTCAAATGCTCCTAAACCACTCAACAGATCAGGAAGGAGGGAAGAGATTCCACGACCATTAACGAAGCCCTCTTCCATCTCACGTCCATCAGCAAGGGCTCCTCAACCTTCTACTACCCGGCGACCATCAATTCCTCAACCTGTGCCACGACCTAGCCTTAATCATCAAGCCCAATCATGGGGTTCTTCTTCTACTTCAGTATCCACACGATCAACTGCCAACCATCGTGGAGGTTCCGGATCATCATCATCAGCCCAGTCCATGGACAACCCAAGGTCTAACCCAAACGTTCTGCGTAGGAAGAAGTCATCGTTATCCGGCGATGTCAAGACGACACGGACTGGCTCATCTCGGACAGACTCTTCTTCTTCGTCCCAGCATAAGCGCCAAGGCTCACTCGACCCTGCTTTCGGCTTCCATCTGGATAGAGAACTTACCAGCAGTCCTGCCGAGATTCAAATTGCTGAGGTTGTAGAGGTAAAGAAACCTTCCAAATCACCAGTGATCTACCCAGAACTGGACCGCTACCGCAACATTCGACGTCCTTCTGACAGCTCGGATAACCGCATCGAGGTTCCGTTCCGGTTAGCGACACACGATCTTCCACCTCCAACTCCAGCCAGCCTACTGTTCTCCGGAACTAGTGGAAGCCCATCTACTAGGTTCTCCGAGTCACCTGGACCAGGATCGTATAGTCGCGACACCACTCCAACCTCAATTGCTTCTCAGTCTCCTGGTCTTGTTGCACCTCTTCGCACCCAGAACAAGAACCGACTACAAAGCCCCATCCTCAACAGACCTCCTGTGACACGAAGAGCTGGTGGAAGTTTCCCTAACGAAGTTGATGCCATTACCGTTGATCCTCATGGCCTCGCAGCTGTTAGAGAGTCCCTGACTTCATCCTCGTCGAACTCTACTGTTCGAGAAGCCACCATCAAGAAGAAGACCAAGAACCTGCCTCCTCCACCACCCAGTCCTCCACCACGGAAATCATCGCAGTACTTTCGTGAGGAGACATCGTCGCCCAAGTCGGTGCGCAAGGTATCAAGACCTGTTTTGCGATCCCCTTCCCCTGAGAGAAGTGCCCAATCCTCCGCCTCCCCAAGAGCCGTGCCCCCTTCACGACCCAGCAGAGATGGCACCCCCGACATGCAATCTCAACTGTTCAACCCCATGCCGGTCATTCACAGCAATCTTTCCACTCAATCCCTCCCAACAACCGAAAGACGAGGAAGCGAATCTGCTGCTACAGCAGCTTTGTCGCCCCCGAAGCCACAGTACACTCATGGAGGTCGAACAGCATCGACTTCACAGCTCCCCATCAAAGGCGAATTGTACGCTCAACCGGCAGCCAAGGCAACAGCCGAATCGAAGAAGGGCAAGGGCCTCGAGCCACCTCGAATGACAAGCACACCGAGTCCTAATGTGGCAACCTCTTCATTCTCACGCTTCCCGTTCTTTAGTCGTAAGAAGCACGCCAACGGAACACAAGCCGAGAAGAATGAGAAGGAAAAGAAGACTCTTCGCAAAGGTCCTGTAGCTGGCACAGGCCATGAAGGTTATGGACGCATTGGTGCTTCCAAGAGACGCAGTGGCAGTATCAGCAACATGACACGCAATTCTCCTGGTAGTCAGACAACTCAGGAACCCCGTTCTAGCAACGATTCCTTCTTTGCAGATCGGGTCAACCCAGTGGTCATCGCTGGAGGTGCAATTATCGAGAATAGAAATGCAAGCTCTGAAATCTCTCGGAGTGTAAGCTCCCAAAGCTTGGCGACCGAGGAGTCGAGGTTCGGAAGCTCGCAGTCATTGGCAACTTCTCAAGATCAGCCTCGAAACACTTTGTGGCCGTCGCCCATGTCACGCACTCCACACCCAGCCTTTAGTGCTCGCCGCCCATCCGAGAGCAGCGATTCTGAAGGCCCTACAATGAAGTCGACTTTGGCTTTCCGAAGATCTGTCCATCGTCTCCGATCTTCGCCGGATGACCCCCTGAAGCTGCCTCAGCCTATCAACACGTCAGGTTATGCATCGTCGCCCATGACAAGCTTTGATACCAGTGTCATGTCTGATGAGTCCCACTTCGAACTGCAACGGGAGATTTCTCACGAGGCCAAGTCTTCACACCCTGCGCCCAAGAAGCTTGTCAAGAGGCCGCGATCTCCTCGAAAGTGGAACTTGTTTGGAAGGTCAACCCAGACCCAGCAGCCTAAGCAGAGCGAGAAGGTCTCTGCCACTGTCAAACCAGTGGAGAAGAAGCCCCTTGCCTTTTATGCCATGATGGATTCGTCAGAACAAGAGGACAGCGAGCCGATGGACATTCAAGATGTCTTGAGGTTTGCCGAGGTTTACGGAAAATCACCTAGTGTTGGTGGTACTCCCGAGCTTTCGCAAGGCACACCAGAGATGCGATCGTCAACCAACTCTCCGGTACGGCCTGCAGAGCCAGCTCAACCCCCAAGGCGGGAGAGCGTCGAGATGAAGACCAAGCCTCGGCTGCCTGTACCCCAGCAGACTTTGATGTCCAAGAAGCCTACTCTACAGCCTCCGTCAACAAGCACCACTGCTGGTCGACGAAGCCGACTTCCTCAAGTCGGAAGAATCCCCAAGGTTGTGAGTAACCGTACTGAACATGTGTCACCTATGAGCTTTTCTAGGCCTTTCAGAGCTAGCATGCAGTTGGCGCCTGAAAACCTTGAGGTCTATGATCCTGAGTCAATTGCCAAAGGTCCCTCACCTTCCAGGCCTTCGACTCCTGTTCCTGATCTGACTACCGATGGTTCAACAGCAGGAAGCACCAACAACCTCTCATCAAGAGACTCCAACCCTCCTGCTTTGAGCCGAGTTGAAAAGGAGTTCTTGGCCTTTTCGCCTCGCAAGGACTCCGAGGGAACCATTGGTACATCTAGCTCAAGCTGTTCTGGTATTCTTGCTTTCTCTGGCTCTACTGCCGTGATCCCACAGCCTTATGACCCCCCCGCAGAAGATGAGGTGTGGGATGAGTATGATGATCTCCTTGGAGAAGATGCTGGCAAAGCACTTCCCTCGGCAACTTCTTCACGAGGTACACCGTTCCATCTTGAGACTTACGAGTCGAAGCTGGCTAGCAAGGAGAAGCCCTTGGAGTCGCCGACGATTGTCTTCGATAAGAAAGCAAGCCGACAATCCAAGGCAACAACCATCTCCAGCACTTGCAGCGCTGATATGACTGAACGCCTTCGAGCGGCTTTCCAACCTCACCCAAGCCCCAGCACTCCCTTCTCAGTCTCCAAGTTTGTTTCGGGATATGAAGACCGCAACACCAACACTGAGGCGCCTGCAACTGGTGAGGTATCTCGACGAAGCAGTCGTTCTTCCCGCAAGACGAGACGATCTGATGCCAGCTCCTCTTCGGAGGATGGGTCACCACTCGCACAAGTCAACCTCAGGGTTGGTTCAATGACGGTGAGCAAGTGGCTCACCTTCGGGCATGTTCTCTTCAGTGACGTTCGCCATGAACTGGTTCCTGTTGAGGGATCACTGAAGAGGCACTCAATCCTTGTAATTGATGGCCTTGGTAACGATGACTGGTCATTCTACGCTGCCGAAACATACCCGGCTGCTACCTTCTTCAACCTGTCTCCTCGCGCTCCTCTTCCAGAAGAACTCAAGAGTTCGTCTTCAAGCTTCCCTCTCAGCCCTCCAAATCACCATCAGATCCAATACGTCTCTCACCTCGACAAGTTCCCATTTGCCCCTCAGAGCTTTACAGCTGTTGTGTACCGCTTCCCTGTCGCAGCTCCTGAAGCATACTACCGCAGCATCCTCACTGAAGCTCGGCGTGTACTGAAGCCAGGAGGTTTCATCGAGCTCTCTATTCTCGATGTCGACCTGAACAACATGGGCAACCGGGGCCGACGTACAATCCGCCGTCTCAAAGAGAGGATCAATGAGAAGACGCCTGATACTAGTCTTGGATCAACCGCGGATCTCATTGTTCGTCTTCTGGGCAAGGTTGGTTTCACTACCATCAAGGCAGCACGAGTGGGTGTGCCTGTCGCGAGTTCGGTCACTCGCTCAGACAGCAAGGCCGACAAGGGTAAGGCTACTGCTGAGAAGAAGAAGGACCCGCCGAGTCTATCCGAGATGATGAGCGACAACAGCCCCCTGGCGGATGAGGGCATCACCAAGATGGTCAGCCGCGTTGGCCGATGGTGGTACACACGATGCTACGAAAATGCAGCTCAGAACCCCTCTGGAAAGAGCATCTGGAGCGATAAGTCTCTGCTCTCTGAGTCTGAAGAGCTCGGTACAAGCCTGAAGCTTATGGTCTGCTGCGCTCGGGCTCCTCTTGAGCGCATCACCAGTGTCTAAGCACTCAACACAACACATTATTTTCTTCCTCTACTTTTCCTTATCGGTCACAACATTGCGCAAGATACGCAAGTTTAATTGGAAAGCATTACAGGTTGGAAGATTCCATGCGGCGCAAGCCCATTCCTCAGAAAAAGAGGCTATACCACAAGATTGAACCACGGAAAACAATCTTTATTTCATTTCGTTCCTCTGCAACAGAGGCATAAGTTCTCTTTTACTTGTTTAGTTAATCTTCGGTGCCGCAGGTCGGGTTAGACCACGCACTGGATGCACTGGTATTTCAAGCTAAGGGCCAATTTTTTTTTTTTTGGGGGGGGCGGTTCTTAATATGGGGGAAATGCTGGACATTGCACTCCGCAGAATTTGGAAATGGAGTGCATAGGATTGGGGAAAAAAGAAAGACGGAATAGGAATGATTATGAAATCTTGATGATTGAATGTGAGGAGGAGATACGACTTGATATTTGAGCATGTTGCATAGAGATACCCATTCATGCTTTTGGGAGCTAGAACGAGATAGCAAGCGGCATTACTGTTCTTCCACTCTGATTACATTAGTTGCTTCGTCTATTGTTTGCTTTATACATGTCTAGACTCTATAGATCTAAAAGTCTACTATACAGATTGTGTTGTACAAGATTCATGAACATCATTCAGTTTTCGTTGGCTCATTCTCCGCCGTGCCCTCAGCTTGAGTAGTTTCTTCAACTTCTGGGTTGCCCTCAGCTTCAGAAGCTCCCTTATCCTCAAATTCACACTCAACTTCAGAAGAACTCTCCTGTGTAGAGGACTCAACTTGCGAGCGTATCTGGCCAACAGGCCACCGCCTGAGAACAGCTACAAACCCACCACCGGTGACTCGCTCACCCACCTTGGGTCGCATCACCTGCACTGCAGCGCCTTCAGGGTTTTCTCTAGGAATAACGGTTTTGACATCCCACTCCTTGCCGCCACCAGTATCAAGAACACCGTCAGCCGTGGTCGAAACCTCAAGCTCAATAACCCTCTCAGGGCGCATGGGCTGGCCTGTGCGAGCAACCCAAGTTTGGAAGTCGGCGATTTGGCTAATAGAGGGTGTGAAGATGACAAGAAGGCCGTTGGGGTGGAGGGCCTGAATAACTTGAGTAGCATGGTCGTGAGCGGAAGGAAGGTCAAGGATTGCATGTGACAGGAAAGGCTGGTTATCCGTCTCAGCCAGGCGGGATGAGATATACTCGTCTATGGAGCCGACATGGAAGTCTATAGTAGGGAAGTACAAAGAGCGGCGGAAGTGGCGAATCAGTTTATGTGCTGCGCGAGAGTGTTTAACGTTCCGGTCAAGGGTATGTAACACGGCGCGACGACTGGACCGGTAAGAGTCGAGGGCAGCCTGGTCCTCTTCGGCAAGATCGAGACCAAAACCGTCGGTCCTGTAGCGTGCCGTGCAGAGGGTGTTTCGCAGGCTAGGAGGTACAGCTGGATTTGCTGCATGAAGAGCACGAGCGAGGTGTAGCGTCAAGCTCCCCATTCCAGTACCAGCCTCAAATATCTCAAACGGCTGGGTTGGATGATTGGGATCCGCGTCATGTTCTTCTTCACCAGGCCGGGAAAGGTTTAAATCGAGGAGCGACACGATGGTATTCGCATGATGGGGATATATCTAAGAGCCAATTCCATATAAGTAATAGCGATTGAGTTCAATTGGCACTGTATCGTACCGGTGTGGCCTGTCGCGGGCTGTTAATGATGTATGAAGCCAAGGTCGGCTCGTGAAGAGTAACAGGACGTCCCGAGCTATCATTCAGAACATCAAGCACCTGGCGACCAATGAGCTCGGACGAATTAATAGAGGCACCATAACCAAGTCTTATTTTCGTATCGGCGCGAAGAGGAGACGTAAGATGCCATTTGGGAGCTTTAATGCCCTGTTGGCGCAGGAAGAGAACATCATTTTCTGGAGGACCGTGGGGTTAGCATCCATGATGAGACTTTGGGGGAGCAAAGGCGGGAATTGACTTACTTTGGATGGTGCGCGATGGAGAGTAGAAGCGTTTCAAGGGGGTAGAAGAGAGGCCCGCAAGGGCTGAAGGGTGGGATAGGCGCATGATGGGGCTTTGAGCGGTGGAGAGGCTGTCATGATGAGAATCTTTAGAGGTTTTCGTTTTGCGCCGGGGATAACTCGGAGATAAGTAGCAGGGATCATGGCTGCAGCGCCCATTTGAACCTTAAAACTGATGAAGGACGGCATAAATACCTAGTAATGTTTTCGAAAGCAGTTGTTGGAAGCAAGTACAATATATATATATGTTTTGTAAGGTAAGGTAGATAAATGTCTATTTGTATTACCTGATTCCACTACCAAGGTATCGACTTGTAATTTTGGCCCAGGGTATCGCCTTCCCTCGTTGTGGAGGGGTTTGTTCATGTCCTTCCTTTTCTTCCTTCCAACCTTAGGTTCCTAACCTTCGCGCCTGCCTTGCGCCTTCTCAATGCAAACCTCTGCCATCTCGTCTCTTCGGTCGCAGCTTGAGCTTGAGTCTGCGCCGGTGCCTGTGTTTGAGCAGGGGGTGCATCTTCCTGGTCAGCAGGTTCGGCGGCCTGCGCGTTTACACCGCCGCCAAAGTAATCCGCCATCTCTGCATCCAGCTCCTCCTGTGTCTTCTATCCACGAGGGTTGCCTCGTCCGCCGCGTCCGCCCTCCTGATCTTAGCCCCCATCCCTGCCATCGCGTCGAGCTCCGGGGCGACGACCACCTTAAAACCCACAAAGAAAAGATATGCTTGCTCGGTACCAGACTCCAGGCTGTGTACTCATCAATGGGATCATGATCGAATCCAAAGTTATCGGTGCCAAGATATGTACACATACTGGCAACACGTGTAGTATATCGTGCAGTCGTTGAAGCCGCCTCCGTCACCAATACTTGTTGAAAACACCGGCTTCGTCGAATTACATACGTCGAATCCTGATACTACGCATCAGGACAAAGAACAATAAACGATCTGAGATCCTGCTCAGATGAACGAATATTTTGAGCTCGACATGTGCTGCTCCATCGCGGCCGCCCACGAGTCCTGTGCTTGGAGCTGTTGTGGGCGTTGCTGCTGCTGCGACTGCCGATGCTGATATTGGTGGCTCTGCTGGTGCTGGCGTTGATGCTGCTGATGAGGAATATGTTCTGGTGCGTGCTCCGTGGTATGGAAGTCCTCCTCGAAGTACACGACAACGCGAACCCCGACATGTTCTTCGAGGAATTGAACACCAGAATCGTATCGACGCCGACAGCGCTTCGTCCAAGGATCGACCTTGACAGGACTGTGATAGCAGAACATGTTCGGTTGCTGGCTACGAATAGGGAATAGAAGTCCCATGCCTCTCATATGGTGCCAGAGGTCGATCGTTGCTTGCTTAGTCGCATCAGATTGAGGGTGCGCCGCGAACATCAACTGGACAATTGTATATCGCAGGACGAGGACATCGACGCTTTCAGGGCCTAGTCGTTGCTCCATTTGTCGCTGCAGCAGTCGCAGTTCTCCCACCAATTTCTCGAGTCGCTCCTGATTCACATGGTTATAAAACATGGCCAGGTCAACCCATGTTCGAGCCACATAGGGATGCTTGCGGCCATAAATGGCCTCCAGCTCCTCAGCGATGGTTGGAATGCTTCCCCACAGCAGTTCTGATAGTGTGCCTGGTCCATGCTTCTGTTGCACCTCATACAAGCAAGAGAAGATCTGCCGTAGGGGATGTGACCTCTCGAAGTTGGTCGTCGAGTAAGCCGCTAAATACTTGCAGAGTGCCGTCATCATTCCTGGATCGCGATGGACCATGCCCAAAAGCAACTCCTTGATGCCCTGAGGAGACAGCTTCTTCAGATCTGATTCAAGCTGTTGGAAAGCCTTCATCAGAAAATGACCACCCTGATCGTGGTCCTTCATCTCGAAATAGTGGTTAGCCTCGAGAAGAAGGTCACTTGAGCCCGCTCCCCACACCATGATAGTTTGCCATCCAACTTGGGCGTCCGTCTCGACTTCGAATTGCCGACATTGTAAGAACGCTTTTCTCATGTTGCTGATGATGATTTCTTGAGCCCGAAGGAGATCTGGTGATTGTAGATACCCTGGTGCTGGAGGCGGAGTTGGTGTTCTGCATCTGATGTGTGCCGGCAAATCGGCAGGTAGTTCGAAATCCACCAAGTCATACTCGGTAACACCCTTTCTCTTCAAGTAGGTACCCAGGTTAACAACCTTGCCGTTACGAACGAATTCGGACACCTTGCCCTCGGCGTCGCGCTGGAATTTCATGGACAGCAGGCGCTTGACTTCCTCTTCGGTATTATTCTTCACAAAACCCCATTGCGAGAATCGAGTCTTGTACATTTTTGGTCTACAAAGGATGAGCTATGGCACTCAGTGGGTGACGAATAGGGACTTACGTTGCCTGGAAGCCATACTGGTCGGCCATGACAGACATGACCTCTTTGAGTGGTTTCCTTTCCTCAAGATACAGTTTACGAATTGTGTGCTTGAAGGATTCCCATGCCTCAGCCGGGACCTGTTCTCTTGAAGGACGGCTTCCTACTTGAGATCGTTGAGATACGGAAGTTCGTCGTTCATTCTGAGAAGAGTTAGCAATCTGTCCCCTCGCTCTACATTTTCACGAAACATACCGGAGGCAACATAGAGGAGGCAGAGGCTTGAGAAAGTTGTGGTGTGGAGGGTTCACGTTTAATAGGAGGGCTAAAAGGTCCAGGTGTGGACATTGACGATCGGGAGGGTTGTCGAACGGGCCTGGGTGGTTTGACAGGCGGCTTCGCTGGGGCCTTGCCTTTAGCATTGAAGGTGGAATTGGTATTGAAATCCAAGACCAGCTGGCTTCCGGCGTTCATCACGGGTTTAGGTGTAGAGGGGATCGGAGGTTTTGCGAAATAACCAGAATTTGAGGAAGTACTGCTGCCTTGTGGTTGATCCAAGGAGGGCTTAGAAGTCGTTGGTACGGGTGGTCGCCATATGGCAAATCCAGGTGTACCTGGCACACCTGGGGTAACTGAACCGGGTGAGGTGACTTTGGCGTTCATGCCAGAATTTGGCATCATTGAAGGCCCAGCCATGGATGCTGTCTCCATCGGGGTCGTCACTCTATTGTTGTTGACCATAAAACTGTTCATGTTTCCGAAAGGACCGGACGACGAACCAACACCTGGACTGTGGACTGGTATATCATGAAATCCGCCAAAAGCGAGGGCGGGCGGCGGGCTAACGATCGGACTGGTGACTCTTGAATGGCCACTCAAGAGTCCATAGTTGGGCTCTGCAGGACTGGCGAGCGGACTTGTAACGATAGGCGAGGTGACACTGAAGTTTCCGAACGGCGAGGAAACGGGTGGTTCTTGATGTACTGGGCTTGTTACGACGTTCGATGGTCTTGGAGGTAGAGGGGGCGCAAAGGATTTGTTCTCGAAATGCGCAACCAGACGTCCAACGCCACCTCCTCCACCATGCGAAGAGCTCATGTTATCGAGTTCGACATCTTGAGACATGTGGTCGTGTTGATCGAATCGCATGTCATATTCTGCCGACGGAGTTGGCGCCCAATCCATGCCGGATGAGTCGCCATAGGATGCGCCAGCATCGTGATATGATTGCGAATTTCCCGCCGAGAAACTATTTGTGTTGTTATTGTTCATGGTGAACCTGTGCCAGCCTTGGTCGGCGAAACCAAACGACGGATCCTCATTGTTGTCGGAAGGGCGAGGCCCGCCTGCTGAATGGTTAAACATGTCGCCGGTAATGCCCAGGCCGGACGTGAGAGGCCCGGTCTGCTAGCTGAAAGGCAGTCAATGACGGACTGAGGCGAGTCGAAGGCCTCGGCTGTGTCCTCAGTCGCCAATGCGAGAATTCATCACTCGTCAATGTGGCGAGCGGGAGAGCTCAGATGGAGGTTCAAGAACGGGAGGATGAATAGGCGGGCAGAAACGCCCATGACTATCGGTACGTATAATAATAAGGAAGAGCGCTCGAACGGACGGTACAGGCAAGAGCAGAGCAGAACCAGACCAAGAAAGACAACCCAGCGGACACTACCAGGACTGGGGTGTCTGCCGCCTGTAGGACAGTGCAGTGAGTCGCACCAAAGTAACGGCCAGGGCTTGCTAACGTTATCGTTCCCCAGACTTGACACAGCAGCTAGACAAGATATGGGCGGTGCTGTGATAGGACCATCAACGCAATGGGAGCCAGAAAAAAGACGGGGAGCGTCCACGGCCAGAACGCCAAGTAATGCGCGTGAGAGAGCGCCAGCAAAAGTTCCCTCGCCAAAGTTTCCCAGAAAGGCAACCCAATATGTTGTCTAGAGGAGGCTGGAGTGGGCTCTTTGAGGGAGATAAGAGGGAAGCAGACATATCCTCGGTTCAGCAGTTCCGAGGGTTTATGGTTAAAACCAAACGCGGTCAAAATCATTCAGGCACAGTTAAAACACAGGAACAATGACTCTCAATGCCAACGACTCGAGTTGACGGGCTGTGCAGAGGCGATACTAAGAGAACGACCTCAAGAGGACGAATTATGAATTTGAGATTCAGCACCACAGAGAGAGAAGGGCCGATAAGGCTGCACTAGAAAGACAACGCCATCCCTGGGGTCGATGATACTCAACCAGTGAGATGAAAGCTTTCAGGGGTGCGCGTGTGAGAGCATGCGACCATACTGCCAAAAACAGAAGGTGGACAAGACGGAGACACCACCCTAACCTAGAAGCACCAATCATATTGACTCGATATGCTCGTACCGACAGGGGAATCTGCCGAGGGGATGAGCATTCCAGCGTGTTATCCTGTGTTTATGCTCTGAGAATATTGAGTTCTGAGATATTCCAGAAGGCTTCGTTATCTTGGTTTTCTCTCTCAGTTCAGCTGAATCGAAGGCACCACGAGAGACAAGACGCGGCTCTATTCCCCTGATATTGTCAGGTGCTGCAAGAGTGACAACAGGATCGGCACGGCAAATTCGGCGGACAAGAAGAAATTGGAATGGTTTCGGAGAAGCCTGGGACTTGGACTTGAACTTGGAAACTCTACTGGCCGTCCGATCGCTTCGGCCGTGGCGCACGCCACTGTCTGTTTGACCTGCTGTTTCTGAGGCCACACCGTGAGTTGGTCTGAGTGGCTAGTGACGAAGTTTCCCAGGCGTTGTCACCCTGGAAGGATTGCGGCTTGAGCGCGAATCAGGGTACCGAGACACAGGCTCTGCTGCGAAGCTCAGTATCTCGACGCGACGGAGCTCTATCGATCTTCAATCAGTCTGCTCCAATCAAATGAGGAGACTGCCCTGGGACAGTGGTTATCTTGCAAATTGAGGGAAGATACAATGTTGTGGGGGAGCGAGAACCGTGCTTCTTACTGGCTCTGGAGCCAAGCCGGCTCCCGCCGATAGCCTACAAATGAGCCTTCAAGGCTTCCTGTCGTCCACATGGCGCCGTTGTCTTAAGTTTCGTTTTCCCGTAATTTGTTCCGAAAAGAAGGAAATTCCGATCGTTTTGAAGAGGACTAACGTCGCCTTACTGAACCCGAATAACGCAAGATCAACCTTGAAAGTCTTGCTTTCTTGAATGATTTGACGACTGCAAAGTTCAGAGAGAAATCATTTGGCCAGCTGTGATTGAATGTTCGCTTTTACGAGAGGGTGTCTGAATGGGCTGAAAATGGAACGTTCCATGTTGGCTGGAGCCATGACATGCCACACAGCCCCTGGTCCGGCAACGGCTCCCATAAGTCGAAATGGACTCGGCCGAGAGAGCGGCCGACTTATCTCGAAGAACTGATGTGTGTCGTTCAAAGATAACGAATCGCTTGTTATTCTATGCAATACTCTTTCAAATATCCCACGGATATGACCGTCAATGCTACTCATCAGAAGAACAAGTCTTTGTCTGTAATTCAGGTTGCTATGATAGCGTCTGTTTTGTGCCCGAGTGTCCTGGGGATATGACCCAAGACAGCATAGTCAAACCCATGCTTGCCTTGCCTCGCCTTGCATGTGCTTTGCTCGATGCCGGCACCCCCTGTCCCCTGCTCCCATTGAACGATGGAGATCATGCCGCAACTCCATCTCGCACGATCCAGTAAGCTCGTCATCAGGTCCCTGAAAGCACTCACTACAGTTTACTCCATAATATCACTCCAGATGCCATGATGCCATACGAGATTTACGGTGTCTTTCTCAGGGGCCCAATTGAAGCAGATTGATGAAGAGCAAGCCGCTGCCAAGGCTGAGATCAGCAGTAGGGTCAAGCCACATTGTACACGGTAATCTGGTCCGCATCCGCCGCGTCTCTAGCTAAATGCTCCGAGACATAGTCTACGGCCCAGCCGGTGCATATCGCTGGATGCGGCATCATGTCTGACAACCTCTACAGCTAGCCTGCTTGATGTGCCCCCTACATGTTCCATCCGTCCTTCTTTTCTTCCTTTCGAAAGACAGTGATAAGGGGGGAAATTCAAGGCAGCAAAGGGGAGCTGAGTTCTCGTGCTGATATTGAACTGTGTGTTCATTGGACGGCTCCTAGTAGATTGAGTCGACTCATGACTTCATGGTTCGTTGTCAGTTGCCCCCAGCAGATAAAAATAGCCAGATCAATGGCCATGCTTTGCAGATCTCTGAGCTGATACAGAGGGGTTGAAGCTGATAAGACAAATGTGACCTTGTGTTAAGCGACTGGTCAGTCATCAACGGGGGGGAACAAACCCCCCCCCGAACCGGAGTTAGACGTCAATATAAGCATATTTTTGTCACGGGAATCCAAGGCGTCAACCCAAAGCCATCAGTGGCATTACGACCTGGGATACGATGTGCAGTCAAACCTTGAGTCAAATCAACCTTTGCACCAAACAACAAACGGGCCGGTAACTCTATCAACGTCGACCGTTGTCATATTTTGCCTGTAAATGAAGAGTAGGTTGTAAAGAAGATAAATAAACATGTCCCTGGATGAGGGGATCGTCACAGCACTTTTGAAAGCATGGAAGAGGGTAGACATGTCTATGGGGAAGACAAGTCAACCAGTCATCTTCAGAAGCTATTGTTCTTTTTTGCAAAATGGGGGAAGATAATAGAATGTTCATTGCTTGTATACCTTATGAAGGCATTCTTGCAACAGAATCATGACGATGGAATCAGACGGTGTTGATAAGAACACGACAAATGGCTTTTCAATGCGACAACAGTTGTTGCGGCGCAACATAGCAAACAAACAGCATTCTACGAGCGAGGGGGGTTCACGCAGCAACTGCCTCAAGTCGTACTCTGGAAAACATCACCATATTCAATGCCTCGTAAAAGCCAAGCCAGTGTTACCAAATTGTACGTTATTCTAGACACAAGGCTGAGTAGTTGAATCCGTGTAAAAATAAGTGAAGACTCTCTTGTTGCAGAGTTTCTCACAATTGAGAAGGTCGCTTTTCACACAAGGCACAAGAACATAATAGAGTATAAAAACACCTTTCTATCCATTTTGGTATAACCTTTTTCTACTCCTGAAAGCCTACGAGTGGTATGGTTTAATATAAAAACGAAGAAACAAAGTGGGGGTAATCGAAGAATAAAACAAGAAAGGATGTCAAGATAGACTGAACCGAACCCAAGACAGCCAAAAAAAAAAAAATTGCCAAAACACAAACAAATGCTAGAAATACACAACCGAACCGCATCATACTAATACCCATGAAACAACACCTTCCGTCATTCTTCCTGATTTGATCAATCCGTTACCCATGTGCCCCTTTGTCCCGTCATGTAGTCGTATAAAGATTCGTAGAAGGGGCGCGCAATTGATTGTAATGTAGTTGTAAGGGAGCCGCCGGCGTGTTGGCAGCAGCGCAACCGATGGTTTCAAAAATCATCGAGTTGGTTATGGGCAATATTTGAGAACAGACCTCTGGTCCAAGTTGAAAGAAGTCAGGATACTTTCAGTGACTTTAGAGTCGTACAAGTGAATGTCAGGAAACTTCCTCGCCGTCCTTCTCTTCGCGGAAACGTATTCCGCCTTCGACATTGATGGCGCCCTGAACCCAGGGGGTCTTGGCCACCTTATCGACGGTCCAACGACCCCTGGCTCGCCTTAGCAACCCTTCTGTGATCTCCATAGCACCGAGGAGACCCTTTTGCTTGAACTTGGCTTCGTCGCCATCGTGGTCGGTGTCATCACCGTAGTATTCTACCCATTTCCATTCGACTCTCGCGATACGGTGGCTAGTGCGACTGCGCATGCGATGCGCTTCACTCATACCTGGGTGCGGATCGAAGGGAAGTCGAGCCTCAAGAAGAGCATACAGAAGAACACCGAGTGACCAAGCATCGGTAGCTCGTCCATCGTAAGGTTGTCCCATGATGACCTCAGGAGCTGCATAGTCTTCTGATCCACATCGAGTTTCCAGTTTCTCATCATCGGCGATGCGTCTCGAAAGGCCCAGGTCACTCAGAATTACCACCGAGTAAGGGTAGGTAGCCCAGTCGATCGATGGGTCTGCAAGCTCAGAAGGGGTGAGGTTGACGAGGACATTCTCGAGTTTGATATCTCGGTGAACAATTCTCCTTTCGTGGAGATAGCTCACAGCACCAACCAGTTCAGCAAATATTCTTCGTAATAGTGGCTCCTTGAGCACACCACGATGAGTGGTCGCGATATCAAACATATCACCTCCAGGGCAATAGCTCAAGACAAGAATGGCCCGAGTAGGCTCAATGCTCCAAGCTTTTAGGTCGACAAGCGAGGGGTGGTGGATGGAAAGCATGATTTCAAGTTCACGTTTTAGACTCATCTCAACACGTTCCTCACTGGCGCCTCCCTTTGGACCATGCTCGCAGACCTTGACGGCAACCAAAGTCTTACGGTCAAGGCTCTGTTCCGGTTTTGGTGTTAGTCTTCCATGGTCAACTTCGGGAGAGTCTTCGTCGGGTTCAATCTGGCTTGTAGCCAGCATGACCCTACTGAAGGTTCCTTGACCAAGCATTCGCACGGCCCTCCATCGGCGACGCTTCTTATCATTGCGTCCGTTTGCTTCGAAATATTCGAATCGGGGTCCTTTGGGCTTACTGGCGCCATCAGCAGAGTCTCGCGAAGACTCGCTTGGTGGAGGAGTTGGTGGCTGAACCACCGAAGGTGTAAGTCCTCGCGATTCTGCAAGGTTAAGCTCTCTTCGAAGCTGGGGTTCATGGGACCGTGCTGAAGCCTCGGCGTTGGGTCGTGCTGAAACGGATATTTGTCTCTTAGGAATACCCATAGGATCAGGAACGTATTCGCTCACACTTCGGTTTCGCGTATGCTGTCGTGGCTGCTGATTAGAAGGCGATTGTGTATGAACATGGTCGCCAGGCTCGAGGGTTGAATAAATTTTACGTTTAGCACCATTGGAAAGTGCTGCATCAATCGATTCACCTGTACTCGTAACCAGAACAGAGCCCTCTCCTACGCTTTTGAGGCGCTGTTGGGGAGGTGACGCAGAACCTGCGCTCAGCCTCTTCCAGGGTCCTGGGGAATCACCCGACATGAGCGGGCTTGGAAGAGGCGTCATATCCCCCATAGCAGAAATAATAGGACTAGGCACCAAACTGCTTGTGCCGCTGGCAGAACCAAGACTGTTAGTCAAGGCAGCTTTGAGACTTGGTGTCCGGGAGATGGGATGAAGGCTGTTGGACGAAGCCCTGTGGTTCAACGTCAACGAGCCACGGGATGAACCACTGCCATTTCCGTTGCCGTTGTTAAATGATTCGCGGCGGTCTGGGGTTATGGGACGTGCAGCAAAGTCAGTTGAGATACGCAAGGATCCCACAGGACTGACGGAGCGTCTTGGAATAGCAGGTGATCCAATGGACAGGGTATTGGATTGTGGTGGCGGGAGTTCGCCCTCTTGCATGGAAGTCGGTGCTATTGTATCCGCACGGAAATGGGCAAGCGGCGGCGTTGTAACAGAGACATCAGGAAGCGTGAAGGACGACAAGGGACTGGTGGACAGTGTAGCGTAGGCGTGGTCGTGCCGACGGGAAGTTGGTGTAAGGGAGGCCCCAACACGAGAAGGTGTATGTGCAGGAACTGGTATGGGACGAGAAGTTGAGCGAAGGAAGGTATCACGACCTCTAAAAGAGTTGTTTCTTGTGTCTTGAGAGTTGTCGTCGTCGAGGGGCAGGGCCGTCGCAGTTCGGGGGGCGTGGGGCGTGTTCATGGCTCCGCGCTGTCGGGTCGTCGGAGTCGCTTAGAACCAGATTAAGGTCTAGCGAATTTGAAGGAGGGGGAAAGTCGAGGAATCGTCGTTTATTTAGATCGCAAGACTGTTGAATTGGCTGTCAGCCTGCTGTAAATGAGATGAGTACGAAAATGGGAATTGGCTAAGTCGCTGTATTCCGAAATCCAGGTGGGGTGACGAGTATTGATATTCAGAGGCAATGCAATTATGAGATCTTGAAGGCCTTAGGAACGTACCTTGGCGCAAGGTAAACTCTGGGGGGATGCGAATGCGTCAAGGAGCACGGTGCTAAGGAATGGGCTTGGCGATGCTGGTTGAGGGAGCGTTGATCGAGTCGAAGGAGTCCAAGGGGTTTGTTTATAAGGACGAGGAGAACGGCGGAAGGATGAGGAGAAATGGGCCAAAGGCTCTTCTATAACGCGAACATGAGAGGCGATTCGAATCGTCGTTCAGAGGAGGGAGGGTGAATGTGTCGACAGTGCCGCTCAAACAGAGCGAGAACAAGAGAAAGAGAAGAACAGAAAAGAAAGAAGAGGAGAAGTCAAAGGAGTCAAGATCGACGTGAACAGCCAAGATTTGGGTGGTTGATCGTTCGTGGGTCCAGCACAGCACAGCAGCAGTAGCATGGAAGGTCAGGCCTTTGACCTCTGAACTGTGAGAAGCAAAGACAGGCTCCCTAAGGGAAGGGATGTCAGAAAACTGAAAGAGCTGATCATGGGCGACAGAAATATTCAGGCAAGGTCTGTGATAAACTAGGAGGTGTTCATGACTGCCTTACCTGATTATTTTAGCCTCCTAATCCGATGTCTTGGGTCTTTTTGCGCTCCGAGGGGCACCGCACTTGGAGGGCGTGACTGCCACTAGCTTCAAGGACTAGCCTAGCACAAGTGCAGGTGCTAGCACCAGAGATTGGGAACCGGGGATCGGAGCGGGTCCTTCCTGTCTCTCGTTTGTCCCGTCTCTGTGACTCCTTCCGTCTGAACTCGTCTCGCTGTGTCGTCTTCTGTTCTTTTCTCGACCATTTGCGTTTGGACTCGCTTTCGGAATCAATCCGCTTCCCCTTATATCTCTCTTCCTAAATGGAAAGGAGTTCTACTTTCTTGAGATGAACTGACCTTGTTAATCACCGCGGGACTTCATTCACTGGGCTCTGCTCAAAGCTTTTGGCGGCGGGTGAGGAAAACTGGGGCCGTCACAGTGATAAGTCGATAGTAGCTTTAGGTACCCCTGCAGCGTTGAGCGCTTCCAAAGCTACTTGGCCACGATGGAATCCTTATCGCTAGAGCTGCTCTCTGTTTGGAGACGAGAGGAAAAGGAGGAGTTCGAGGTTGGGATTAAGTTAGATTTACGTTGAATCAGATCCAGGTAAACTTTGTTTTGCTAAGTCGTGGACGTTCGTTGATGTTGTGCAGGCAGATGGTGTCAATTGAGGTGACGGCGCCTTTAATGAGGTGCAGGGAGCTACAGCTACCTACTTAAGTATGCGGCAACGGTAACTGTAGCTGTAGCAGTGGCCAAGACGGACTCGAGAGCTGGGGAACCAGGACAATTGGTCTCGTGCAGGAACGTCAAATATTGCAATACGGTCACTTTTACGGATATGGTATGTTGTTGGGCGTGGCGTGGTGAAATTCAGGTCACGCTGAGCTGAGCCGGGAGTGCATGGACTTGTAATTTCCTGGGAGAAGATTTTGTCCTAGGGTCAAAGATTTCCCTCAATTGAAGATGCAGATTGATTGTAGATAAGAAAGAAAAAAAAAGATCTGGTGGAAACAGAAGGTCAAAAAGGACACGCAGCCCGTGTTAGAATGGGGAATGAATGGATGATTCATGAAATTGGTGTGGAGGTTGATGATATTAACGTTACGACATCTTAGATACCACCACCCAACAAATAAGCCGAATCCCCAAGCACAAGCGTTGACAGCTGACAGACTACACGACTATAACACGAACCTCAATATTAATTATTCCGTATTCTAATTATTCTGTGATTATTTCCACTAATTAGCAAAGACTATACGAGGGGATGAATTACGGTAATTCAATAAAGTTGGGCAATTAAGTTTACCAAACAAATCTAACTTTTCCAAGAGGCAAGCTCAGATCTGATAGGGAACTAACTGATTGACTTAGTTGAGACAGAGGCCAGACGCAAATTACAGAACATTTGATACATTTCAGTACACTTCAGTACTTTGCACTTAACTTACAGGGGTTCATCTGCAAAGTAACGTTTGGCGCTGTGTTGCTTCGTTACACCTGCATGCATTGCCCCATATTTCCTCGACCTTTGCTGTCTCTTTGTGGCATCCCGAGAGAGGGAACCAGGATTCACATAAGCGAAACACAGATGGTCGCGCAGTAACGATAGTGACAAAAAACGCCGGCTTCGATTTATGTGTATCACCTTTCGGTTATGCATTACTTGCATTGGATCCTTTTGCTCTTGCATTGACGCTGGTATCAGGCAAACATTTCATCAACAGGCAAGCATTAAACTCTCCCTCATACAAACACTCTCTGGGCTCTCTCTCTGGAAGCTCTCCAACTCTCTCCACTCTCAATCCCCGCTGCCACGCCGCCCTATCCCACTGCCGCTGCAGAGAGCCCACCAAGGCGGCCACTAAGAGCCCTATAATCGCCCACCCGCTCCATTCCTACGCATTTCTGCGATCGTCCCTTGATTCCATTGCAAACTGGTCCCCTCACCCCTTGTCACTTTTTGCTTTACCATGACGTCGATAATTGTAACTTCATGAGTCGTCACATGCACCGCTCTTCTATGTCATCGCCCGATCCCTCCGCTCCGGACCTCCGGTCTCGACTGCCGAAACCCTCCGGGTCATTCGGCGTCCGTAAAATACTAGCCTCACCTCACTCACTGTGAGTAAGCTCCACGCAATGTTCGCTTTGCTAAGTCTTGGTGCACTCTGGCCAACAAAGCCTTCGATGTCACCCAAGCAAGCGTCTCAAATGAGTAAGTCCTTGATTGCATCATGAACGAACATACTTGAATGCCGCGCCGTGCCGGAGATCCTTTCGGACCACTTGCGTCACCGAGCACACATCCATCATTTTTCGGTTCGAGTTTCTTTCACACCTCCGAAAGTCGTTGCCCTTTGATGTGATCCTCTGCCTCGACCACATGGTCCATCCGCTGACATTATTGGCTTACTTGCGGCGACACTCTAATTCTACAGACCATCGTAATGACAAATTATACCAGGCGCTGAAACACCGTGGTATCCTTCTGAAAAGGCTCAATACGTTTTCGGATAGACCTTTTGTTGTTACGGATACTGCTTTAGGTCAATTTGGAAGCACTCTGTGTCCAGTCGTCAGAGGACGATGTCACTTACATATCTGTTTGTTGAACTTGGTACTGAACGTCAGCATTTATCGTGAGTTGGAGGTACCCAGCCAGGGAAACCGTTTCCCAGAACTGTTTTTGCTGGGCGACATTCCATAAAGATAACACTCATTACATACCCTCTTAGACACTGCTGCACTGCACTTACAAATGTCTGACTTTCGCATACGGCCTAAGATGTTCTACTAAGCAAGATACCAAAGATCTAGGCAAGGACAGGCGTGTGAGGTACCTCTGTTTAAAACATAAAAGCCAAATCACAAGTCTAGGCTTGAAGGGAAAGCTTATTATATTATTTAAATATAGCAGAGGCTATATATACCTCCTTATAATTATAGGTCAGGTAGGATTAATAATTAATATTAATACCTCCTTTAAAATATGAATAGTATTAATTAACTCTTTTCCAGACTTGTTTTATTCATCCCGCCAATAATAATCACTTCCTTGGTTGGTCAATTGGATGCAAAAAGAGTATGTTGTTGCATCGTTTACAAGAAATGCAAAAGAGAAACTCCGGTACAGGGAATCGAACCCTGGGCTCCGCGGTACTAGTCCCTCAGGTTATGAGAGCGCGAAATGTTAGCCACTACACCATACCGGATGTGATAGTTGAACTGATGTTGACAAAATTATTGCAAATAAATCTTATAGACTAAGCCAGCCGCTTCTATCACGGCCTTTTCTTATTATTGTCCTGGAATACTCAGGTTTAATAGAGTACTGTGAAAGCTCCTATCCGTTAACAGAGACACCACAGCTTCTGTCTTCCTTGAGGTAGTTCTAGGAGACAACGAGGGTAATGGTTCCTGGCATATAGACTTCTCCCACATGTTGTTACTGTCCAGGTGCTACTGAACAGAGCCAATGGTCTGGAAAAAGATCGCTGTTAAACTTGTATGGTATACCGATAAACTATCATGATAGCTCACTACTATCTCCATTGCCTTGTTTTCTGCCTGCATTGTTCGTCAAGCATCCCCATGAAGACTGCAAGTATGCAACCCAACCCTCCTATTCCACAACGCACTCAACAACGCACCCAAGAGCAATATTGAATGGCCGCTAATGCAGGGGTCTTTTATCCAAGACAGGCTGGCTTCATTGATCACACAGTTGAGGTTGTTGCCTCGTTGCAATGCAAGACCGTATCCCCAACGCAAAACATCACGATGTCACTTTACACTTGAGTAGTCACATCATGAAAGACAGAGTCAAGAACAATAAAATAAGCTTTTATAAGGTGGATCAAGTCTTTGAAGATCCATGATCAGGTCCCGCTTCAACTAAACCGATGTACACAGCCCCGGGAGGTCGCCAGTCGTGGCCTCGAAAAATGATACCGCTTTCGTCAAAGATGCCCACCAGCTGGTCTTCTAGTCTGATCCTTCTTTCAATCATCTGTATTTCAGTACAAGCAGATATTTTCCTCTGTGTCTCTTGAATTCATGCCTAATGGTGTCTTCGTCGTAATAAAATGTTAAGTCGTAAAGCGTTAAACCCCCAAAATCCTCGCTCAATATATACAAACAGCGCCATATTCCACATCGTATAGTACCCCCCTGTATCTTGAAACACAATTCAGTAAGCAGATGCTGCAGGCATCATGTCAATCCCAAGGTAGGCATCGCACTACCGTGCCCATCCTCACTCCAGTGCCAATCAGACACTTGCTGAGCGTCCCAGCTGTAACTATCGCCCGGACTCACGGCCGCAGCGCAGGATTCAGGCAGATTTGCAAAGGTGCCTGTCTCCTTGGCAAATTCTGATAGCCGTGTGAGTCGTAGCTCATGCACTTGGGCTGCCTCGTCAGCCTCTCCGCTCTTGCGCAGTGCAGACTCAAGGTTTGCGAGACATGTGAGGTGGATCCTTTCGTCGCCTTGGCTGGCGGTTATGAGGCGTGACGCTTCACGGAAGCAGTCAATTGCCAAGGAGAAGTCACCCATTTGATAGCTGTAGTTGCCTAGTTGAATGTTCATACCGGCTTGTTGTTCTTCGTTCAGGTCCCAATCTTTTAGCGTTTGAAGACACTGCATTGCCTCTTCGATCTTCCCCTCGGCTGTTTTCGCATTGCACATGATGCCTGTTTGTAAGATTGCAAGTTCGCGGAGCCAAGGATGTCGTAATTGTGTGGCTTCTGCCCGGGTTCTGTATTGTGTAGCGACACTGAGTGACTCTGCTGTTTGACCATGATGGACAAGACAATCGATGTGGTCGCAGTATAAAATTGTGGTTAGGGAATTGGCGAATCCAATTCGCTCCTCAAAGAGAGGTACGAGAGAAGAGTAGAGTCGTGTGGAGAGTTCATAATGATCGGAGAAGTCCTGAGACCCAATAATTTTCCAGATTCGTGTCATCGGGTGATCATGACCCAGTACAATAGGTACTAAGCCAGCGAGGTAGTTCATGACAATGTGAAGAAGGTCTTCCTTGTGAAATCGATGGAGATACCACAAGAGAAAAGCTGTGCGTACAGCGAAAACTGGGCTCTCGGAGGCGATTATCTCCTTGAGTGACTCGAATGCTGGAGTGAGGAGAGTGCTTATTGAGATCTCGTCCTTTCTCATCATTGACCTGTTGACAAGACCAAAGCTGGCGACGACACGTTCAAACAGCTCAACGCTTCGATCACCCGGCTTTAGGCTGACACAGTCGCCGTTATATTCATGGTTCCATGCTCCATTGGTGAAAGATGTATCGAAGTAGTCCCTAAATAGATTGAGAACTTGTTCGACATTGGAAATCTCCTTCGGTGGTGGTAACGAGTGATGACTTGGTGTTGGCGACGGTGTTCGACATTGGACCTCGAGAGTCGTCTGGATGCTGGGCACAACACCTGCTCTGAAGCGCGCAACAAGTCCCGGATTCCGTCGGATGTATCTGTTGATGTTATCTAGATCGACTGGTTGACCACGTATAGTAAACTCTGATATCTTTCCCTGCGCCTCACGTTCAGTCCTCAAGATAAGAATAGCGAGAACCTCATCACTCTTGAGCTTCTTATCAAGACCCCACTTCCAAATCCTCGACTTGTACATCTTGACACTGCAAAAAGAGTCAACACCCAAGACTTTCAGAGACAAAGAGGTTTACACACGTTGCAGTGAAGCCATGTTCACGCTCGAGGACTTCCATGACCTCTTTGAGCGGGCGCTTCTCTTCCTGGTAGAGCTTCGTGATTACCGGGCGTTTCTTCTCCCATTCTGAGCTGGGGATACGTCTTCCGGGTGCGCAGCGAGGGAAGCTCATATCGGTGTCGTCAGAGTCACCGGGTGACGTGCGACGTCGAGCGGAGAAGACGCTCGAAGTAGCCATCATAGCATTTCTGGTGGGTTACGTTTTGCGGTGGTAAGGCTGACTGATGGATGTGTTGCTGACGCGGCAGTTGTGAGTGAGTAATTGTTAACGGAGCGAGGGCCCATATGAAAGTTTATGGGAGAGGGAATGAGGAAAGACGTCACATTAAAGGTGAAGATGAAGCAAAACGAGTAGGAATGGATTCAAGGTAATTAATTAATGTTCAAGGTTTGACATATTTAGGCCCAAACCCTGTCAGTCAATCCCCTCTCATCAGCGCGGCACGGCACAGATTGGATGAGGCAGCCTTGAGGGATCACCCCAGTCCGTTCCATTCCGCCCAGCCCCGTAGGGCCAGTGAGAGTAGGTAAGACGGCTTCAACGCGGTATCTTCCCCTCCCAAAACTTAGCGATATCTCACCTTACATATGTGCTAATGTGTTATCCATGTCAAATGCGTTTCTAGGGTGGGGGCCGTTTTCTCGAGTCATCCATGTCGTAGGGAACACAGAGTCACAAGTCATGGGATACCTCGATGGATGATGCGAGTATGCCTTGCGATAATCTTAGCCCCGGTGTCTTATGCTTATCCATCGGCTCACTCTTAGTTTGTCTAATTTTCTCTCATAAAACCCAAACACGCATTTATTATCACCATCGTTACTTATGCCAGTCTTTTGACCTTCATGTTACATTTGTTGGTTTCATCTCTTCTTCAGCCCTACAGAAATGAAAGCCACCGCCCGCCCCTGTAAACGTGCCCCATAAGCGCCCGGCTATCTCCACTTCTTCGGGAGCGAGAGGCGCTCTAGCAGCCGTTGCTCCCTCCCGTCGCATTCATCAGAGACCGACACCCACCTCAGCCCTCGGCCGTGTGGTCTAGATCTGGCAATCACTGCCTCCATCTAGCTGATTACGGAGAAAGATAGGTAGACAAAGGGTGCTTTGTAAGTGGAGGCCTGAAGAGCAGGATGTCTTGCAACAAACTACCTACGTCAACAAGCATCTAGACAGTTCTAACAAAGCTCAATCTTGGTTGACATAGATGGTTGACAATGATTTGATCTGGGCCTAGCGATGACGAACATGGCACTGTAGAGGTATGGGTTATACAATTGCACTCAGAGAATTATGCAGTAAAACAATGTATATTTGTTGCGGTACGTACTCCCGAAATTCATTCACCGGCACCAAAACAAAAATGAACCTCTATACCCTTATGCAACCCATGATCATTACCAATCCTAAAAAAGAAGATACAAAAAGACACTCGCGTTTGTCCCAAATTGGGATCACATATGCACAACTCTTCTCATAAAACTCGTGAACGCATGTAGTCGTAGACTTGGCCTTACACCCAAAACAACTCCGTCAAGATAGAGCCTGACAAAACCTCCCCGATATCCTACAACTCTACAAAGAAACCCATGGTGTCCTGATTAGGATCCGAGGTGGGCATCTTACTGCATAAACGGAGCCCAGGGATCGTCGGCGCCCTCATCTGGCATCTGATAGTACATGCTGTCTTCAACAGAAGTGCCCATGCTAATGCCAGAGTCGTGCTGGTCTGGAGCTTGATGATCCTCGCTAGCCCCAAATAAATTGTCTATTGTGTTTTCGGATGCATCCAGATCCGGACCTTGATCATAAATTTCTTGAATAGCTATGTCATTTTTAGTCTAAGTATCGACTGAGGCATGGCATGGAAGACTTCCCGGAGGACGCTTGAAGGAAGAAATCGAAGGCAACAGATTGCAGTTGCGCAAACACGTTGGGGTTGAACGGGTGCATGTTTGCAACCCGAGGAGGAAGCCCTTCGTTTCCTGGCACGTACAAGGGCGCAGCCCTTGGGAAGGACTTGAGGGCAAATGCGGCACCAAAGACCTCTTGGAACAAGCCAAATGGGTCTGGTTGGTTCTGGGCACTCAAGGTTTTCCATCGACCAAGATCTTCATTGAATCTAGATACGGTCAGTAATGCCGAATGGCGAAAATTAAGCAACACTTACTTCTGTTCCAGCTCTTTGACTTGGCCTGGCGCCTGATGGATCAAGCTAGACGCCACTATGAGAGCGGAAAAGGCTGAGATCAGATCAAGTGGTTGATAATTCGTCCCGGTAAGCCTCAGGTAATGGAGGCCATTCCCTAAAACAACCTTTGGATGCCGGAAAAGTCCCTGGGTTGTTCTAAGGCGATGCTTTTCACAACCCGTCACACTGAGTTCTTTTGTAAGGAATTTCTGTAACCTCCGGCATACTAGCTTAATTCGCTTGATGAAGTTCCGTGCTGAGTTATATCGAAGCCTGTAGCTCTCTGTGTAATCGACAATCTTGTCCGTTGGCATTTGAGGGTATGGGGAAGAGTGGAAGTCATGAGGCCCCGGTTGGGTGCGCTGAATCAGTTACTGGTAATAGTCGCTGATCTCTTTAGACGCAAGAGAAAGTTCGTTCTGGATGAAATCGATGCTGTGGAGAATCTTGATATCTGGTGGCTGTAAGTGAGGGTTGGTCAATGTCTGAAGAGCCTGTAGGTCGCCTGTCTTCGCGCTTTCCTTGAAGTTAGCTTCCAGTTCCTTCAAGCCATCTCTTTCTTGTGCCGGCCGACTGAGGCCCAGTAAGAAGAATTTTTCGATATTCTCTATTTCGGAATCCAAGTCCCGTAGGGGCATCTGTGGAAATAAGCTCATGGGGCTTGAGCCATCTGGAGACTCCTGGGGAGGCTCGTGTAAGGGACACTGATGCCTGTTCATTATGTGGAAAGGGAAAGACCAAGTGATGCCGAGCTTCATACAGGAATAAAGATCAAGTGCAGAAACGGGGATGTGTTATGCTAGATGATCTTAGTGATGGCAAGTCATGTACAAGTCTGGTTGTACAAATATGGAATGAGTACCTACTAATGTTCCAAGGTCTGTCAAAGGAAGGGGGAAATGGTAAATACATAGGCCAGGGAAAATCGGATCAAGGACTCAATGAACATTTTTAAAAGTTTAGAAATGAGCGCATAATGCTATTTAAGAGGATGTACGAGTTTATGAAAGTCAATGGATGTTCACGGAGGCGAAAGGAAGTTCTGTATCATGAGGGTATCGTCAGTTCCATGGCATTTATGAGACGGATGTTCACTAATTGCCCAAGGCCCATGAACCCGTTCAACACCATTCCAGTGCGCAACAGCTTTAATTGATTCAGTTTTTCTGGACACAATATCTAGATATTTATGGTGTTGTATCTCGTAGTTGAGGATTTGTAGTGTTTGTATTAGGAATGCATAAGTGAGAGAACGTTGAAAGTAATTTCTGATCGCGAGATCTTCAAGTTCGTTTATTTTTCTGAAAATTAAAGTTAGAGGATCATAAGAAATGCCCGCCAAAAGTATGTACTTGTCTATATCATCTTCATACTTTCGTTCTCGAAACCTAAGTGTTGATACTATTGGACGTCTTCCAGGTAACAAATAGGGCACTGCTGTTTGAGTCCGCGACTGAACCAATCAATACTAGGCTCACGATTTGGCATGTAATCCTGTGATATCGTAGTATGATCTCTTCTCATTCGACGTTCCCACCATCCTCGTCTTGTCGGGAGGTACCTACAGCAGTCCAAGCACCAACTCCACGCCCGACTTGGTCGACCACGCGCATCTCTTGGTCGAAACCTTCGGAGTAAATCGCCCATGCTCAAACATGAGCACGAAGCTACAAAGCGTGAAGAGTCAGGCCTAGTCCAAGTGGCCATGTGCGATTCACGGAGAGGTGCAGAAAGGCCGCACAGCCGCGAAGTGGCGAGTAAACTTTTGCAGGTCATCGCTAACATGATCTTGTCCACCTGTGGCGCTTGGTCGAAGATCATGGTAAGAACCTCAGGCGGCAGTTTAAATAGCAGAGCTGAGTCTGAGCTACTTCCAGTACTGATCTAAAAGGGTGAGTTGCCAATGCAGAATGGTTGGTTGAGGCTCGTACACACTGTTGAAGGAACTCTGAATGCAGTTGTAGAGCAACAGACTCTCGGACCTGATGCTCCAGGCCTACTTCTGAGTTGAACTGGCATGGGTCAAGCTATGGACAGGACTTATTGGCACGATATGTGAAGAAATGTTGTTGATAGGAATGAGAGCTTCACTTGCGAAATGATGGGGAACTGGAACAATAGCTCCGACTGAGGTCATCGACTACCTCTTGAAGTGTATGATGACAGGACATTTGGATGGAAAATCGCGTCCGTTGTCGCGTTAGATATGATTTTGAATGACCTATTCATTCTAATATTAATTAAATGTTTGGATACTCTTGTTGACTTAAGAACAAAGCCTTCTTTCTTTCTTTCTTTATTAACTAATTGCACTGTCTGATATGGAGCCAAGTACATTGTGGGCTTGCACGCGAAAATCACCTGGGGAACACCTTACGCGCTTCTGATTGGGCCACATGCCTTTAATTGCCTGGCCCACCCCGCGACGCCAGACGCGTAAAGTCGCGTCTCCCGCCTCATGCCTTTTGCTAGCCAATTCCACTCCTCGTCCAATTTCCACTCTTTCGATACAGATATTCCAGAGACAAAGAAATCATGTTGCGGCAAGACTTTAACCGAATTGACCCCAAGAGGCGAAATGTCGTCGACCATCGCAAGAAACAGTTCGCTGCGCCTACATACAAAGATCTCGACTACTCTCATCGTCTCAACTTTTACACAGATCCTCCCACTGCGGATATCACCCTCGAGCAGTTTGAGCAATGGGCCATCGACCGACTTCGAGGTAGGCCGCAGAAGACTGTAATGATGGGTATATCTAATACTCGGTAGTTCTCGCCGAACTTGAAGCATGCTCATTCCGCAACAAGACACCTGCCGAGACTGCAACACACATGAAGCCCATCCTCAAGAAGCACCTTCACCTCGAGGCCAACAGCTCAGGCTCCAAGAAGATCTTCGAGCAACGCCAAAAAGACCACTACAGCCATTTCATCCTCCGACTTGCGTTCTCGTCTACTGAAGATCTGCGCCGTCGATTCACACGTGTCGAGACAATGCTTTTCCGCCTGCGACTCAATGATGACGATCTCGCCGAGCGATCTGCCTTTGTCAAAACTCTTGGTCTAGACTGGTGCGAAGACGTAACGGATGAGGATAGGAGGGAATATGCTGCGGAGCTGGCTGCTTTTGCTAGTAACCGAAAGGGCGAGAATGACGACGATACATGGTTCAAGGTAAACTGGGAACGAGTTCCCGAGCTAATTGAGAGCCGAAGAGTGTTCTTGAAGGCTGGAAAGGCATTTGTGCCAGGCCGAGAACAGGCTGGCATGGTGGTTTCGGAGTTCAGCTCGCGACTGGAGCGACAACTTGAGGTACAGCAACTGATTACTCCATGCCAAGGTCTGAACTGACAGTGTATAGTTGACTGCCCGTGCTCTTCCTCGACTTGACGAGGACGACCGACTCACACCCATCCTCAACCATCTTTCCAAGAATTTCATCACCCCCGATGCATCCTACATGTCCAGCACAGCCGCTGTGCCCGGTGCCGAGATCAGCGCTGCCAACATCGACAACTTATCCCAACACTTCCCAGCCTGCATGTCCCACTTGCACCGCTCACTACGTCGAGACGCTCATCTCAAGCACTATGGTCGACTACAGTACTCGCTCTTCCTCAAGGGTATTGGCCTCAACCTGGAGGAGTGTCTTGTATTCTGGAGAAAGAGCTTCCACAAGATCACAGATGACAAGTTCAACAAGGAATACCGTTACAATATCCGTCACGTTTATGGTGATGTTGGCGGTGACTCGAATCGAAGGGGAGGTGGTTACAGTCCATTTAGTTGTCAGAAGATCCTGACCGAACATCCTCCTGGTCCCGGCGAGGCCCACGGATGCCCATATCGACACTTCAACATGGAGAACCTCTCAGCACTTGTCCAAGCTATGGGTGTTAATGATCGCTCTGTTCTTCAGGGCGTTAAAGAGGATAAGGATAAGCAAAAGTTCCACATGGCGTGCAATCGGTAAGTCTATGCTGATTCCTCGAATAACCTATATACTAATTGCGATCGCAGCGTATTTGAGCATCTGCACAAGCAAGAGATCAAGAAGGCCAAGGATGAGGGTGTAATGACACAACAACAGCTCGAGACCATTGTCCATCCCAACGAGTACTTCAAGCGCAGCTTCCTGCTGAAGAATCTCGGAAGGGAGACGGATGTGAGAATGGAGGGTTGATTGCTTTACGGTTGTTGGTTTACGGAAACATGATGTTCGGATATAAGACGTTTGCATGTCTAACTTTGTAATTATGGGCTGTAGGAACTAGGAGTAAGGCGTTGGAGTAGCCTTGTTGTGAACATGCATGAAAACACCTTGGTATGTAACCGAGAAGACAATATCGGTAATCAGAAATCGAATATTCTTAGAAGCAGCATAGAAGCTCCCCCATTGACCGCCGGTGCACAAGACAGCCCTATAATGCTCAAAATAAGTCGAGTTACATATACACCACAGCATCACCGTTTCGCTCATTGTAAGGGTTTTCTGATCTTCATGTGCATCATCCTCACACACCTCAGTCTATTCCCGCTTGGTAACCGTTTCGCCAAAATAGCCCAGTCAAATACCGCAAAAGCAAACCGTTTGACAGTTTTTCCCCTCACAAGCGACGTCACGCACCCATGTCAGTGTTGTTTTTAATAGACCGCCCTGTTTTTGGGTCTGCTCGATAACCTAACGTCATGCCGTGGTGGCCTGCACGATGAGGTCAGAGGGCGGGATGACGAAAGGGGGTGGGTCTTTCTCGAGTGAGGGCATTCGCAGGGTCTTTGCAGGAAGATGCATGTTTTGATGGTGTGTACGTGTTTGTGCAAGGGAATTGCACGGAAGGGAGAAAGAACCCCTTTAATCCATGTTCTTGTTGTTCTGTTTCTAAATACGTGCTTGTTTTTACTACTTTTGAGTTTGGGATCTCGGGGATCTTGAGCCTCAAATGGAGAATATCTGATCTTTTGTGATGATCTCCCGTGCGTTTAGTTCTCCACCAGAAAAACCAACATGAGGTCCATTTCTTTTTTTTTTTGTTCTCCCCTTCCAACATTCTGGGTCATGACTTAAGCATTTTTCTTGTGGTTTTTTTTTTTTTTCTTCTTCCATTTCGGTGTGGCTCCTGTCACCGCTCTGACCTTGTTATTAAAGGGAGCAAAGAAAACCCTTGACGCATGACAAAACGTCATCCCTTGCGGCACTCGAGGTGAAGCTAACTCGCGTTGGAGTTGGCGCGCGGGGACCTATGACATATGGCTGCATAGCTCATGGGCGCAACCGTTTTCTGGTTAGACGGATGAATGTGTACATGTACGGAAATGTCGGGGGTGGGTGTGTAAGATGGTTAAAAAAAGAAAGGAAAAAAAAAAGGCTCATTTGCTGCATGAGAAGACTGAGAATTGAGGACGGCGATAACATCACGACGTTGTTGTGCATGGGGGTTCGATAATTTGACGGTTAATCGGCATTAAGACGGAACTGCTCAGAGTCTACGGAATCACGAAAAGTGTTATATCCTTTGGACTGATCGGCCTCGGGGTGTTTGCTGCTATAACCTTTAGATCCGTCGATGCCGCTTTTGCTTTAAACGGACGACATGCCGAGCGAACGCCTTGAATGAAGTTCGGGGGGTCGGATCTAGACCGGTGAGTTAAGTCTCATTATCCATCACGGATGAGAACAACTCCGACGTTGATTGTCTTGTAGCCTTGTCAGAATGATCTATTGTCTCTGCCTATTGCCTATTTTCCAAGACAAAGTGACATTCAGTGCATTCTACTTGAGATGCAAGGCAAGACAAGGGGTTCATTTTTTGTCTCACATCTCATGCCAAGAAAAGGGAAAAGCCAACGACATGACAGCCTCATAATTGCTGCATGTCAGCTTTTGCAGCGGGCGACAGGCCAGCAGGCTGGGACATGTTTTTCTCACTTCCATTTCCATTCCCATTTCTGTATGCCGTAAAATGCCTACCCTGGCTTCACTGCAACCCCTGCGGGCCGATGAGATGCTATTTCGAGCTTGGTCAAGAACGGTGCTGAAACCCTGGACTGCAAGTTGAGCAAGGAAACGCAAGGCACACGAACAGGAAATAAAGCTTGGCACGGGGACTTTGAAAAGCTGCACTATCTTGGACCTGTTAGTGCAGCTGCGAGGTCCTGAATCGCAGAGGAATCAAGAAATGGCCATTTCGAGCAATTCGTAGTCTCGGACTGTTAGCCTTCCGACATTTGGACCCATCAAGCCACCGCCGCCATCTTATTTCCTTTATTTTTCGCTGCTGCCTTTCACGGAGCCGAGGATGGCGAGCGTGCGGGGAGTCGGGCTGTTCCTAAACAGAGTCTCCAGGAGTCTAGACATGCATCTCCTCTATTTGAAGGATAACGGCAGATGCAGCTACACAAGCCAATGTTGCATTCCAGTCCACTCCAGTCGAGTACCGTAGCACTTTTGTAGACGCATGCATCCCCTCAACTGCCGCTCCAAAGTCAAAAAGTCTGTTCCTCTCAATCTGCTACAGGCGCGTTGTGCGGCAGGAGGACAAGTCGTACATTAGCTCCTCCATATGTGCTTTTTAGACCACATCGTGTGGCTGGGGTGTTCTGAAATGCCTATAACAGTTACGCTCTTGGCTTGCAAGGCTTGCAGAAGTGTGACAACGGTGCTGGGTAACTTGCAGTTAGGCTATGAGCTATCTTGGTACCTTTTACGGATAGTCCACGGCACTCATACTCGAGACTCCACTGTTTGCATCTGAGGTGCCGCACGCGAACTGACATTGACTTTTGATGGTTGGCTGGGCAAAACCTAAGCTGTGCAGTCGATAGCTGAAATCCCCAGCTGCGATTGCATTGCAAGCGCGAGTGCAAGCGCAAGTGCAAGTGTGACTGATTGAGTTTCAAGTGTCATCGTCACACGGGTATAGGCAGATGTTACATAGAGTTTATGCAATGATCGCAAGCCAATCTGCATGTGAGTGCCGCACCACTGCACTATTGGATCGATTGGTCTTGATCTTGTTCTCGGGGCACTCATATCCATGTCATGTCACGTTGTCGTAATCTCGACGCACCTCCGAGACGGCTCTAGACCACGAGTGGGACGGTGGGAATAGCCTCAAAAGAGAACAAGGCGGGAAGTAGAGAAAAAAATGCAGATGCAAGATATTGAATGGAATGACTCCACTAAATCTGCAGAAATAAGCAAGTAAACCGAAATAGTGGAGTTGCTCTGGGCTCTGTTAAAAACCCTAACCGAGGAGAATTGCCAAAGCCGGGATAAAACCTGGAGTGACAGGCGGAGAAAAGCAGAAAGGGGGAGGCGAAAAAGGAAAAGGACAGGTCTCAGAGTCTCAGATCAGAGTAAAAGTCAAAAAGTCAAAGTGAAATGAGTCGAAGCGAAACAGCCATGTCTCCATTCCCAACTCCGCTCTCATTCCTATCGATGAAGACAGACTCAGATCATGAGAACGCAGTCTTTCTTGACACACTCTCTCTGTGCTACATACACAATTAAGCCCCTGCTTGAAGAGAAATGATAACGGAGAAGTTGGAGAGCCAAGACGTCAGCGGCTGGTATGTGACCTTACGGCAGCCAACATCGAGTCTGCAGTTGAAATTCCTCTTGTACAGTCTCTAATTGGTTCTGAGAGGGGAGGGTAAAAATGGCAATCACCGTTTGAGAACGAAATAGCCAATGGCAGTATTCCCGACCCTGGTCGGATGTAAATACGTGCTAGCAATGCGAGAGACGGCACGTAGCGCCGAGGGCTGCTGTAGCCTGTAGTTAGATACTGTTAGAGGTCAGGCCTCAATGACCACCAACTACATGACCAACATGCAAGACACAGATGAGATTGGTGCGAGAACACAATGCATGAGACACAATGATATGATATGATATGGTAATTTTTGATAAATTGTTTAAACAAGTATATAGATAAAATAGCCTGTCCAGGAGGCTAAAGCCGTGCCAGGCACCAGGCCGTGGTCTTGCTTGTATCTACCACGATGAATAGAAGCGAAGAAGTAAAACATCCAAATAACCCCAAAATATCCAAAGCGCCCGGTGGCAATAAACAGGGTATCCGTGGGTATACAAGAAGAAGAAGAAAATCCGATAGTGTGACAATGTTATATCCCATCCCAAAGAAAACTCCATACATCAAGGTCGTCAAATACACAAAAAATGGTGGTCATGAAAATTGAGAAGACAGCGCCTCGGTGGTATCCATCTCACATGAGGCAGTGAATGCAGTCTTTCTCTTTTGGAGGGGTTGATCACCCGCAGGCTGAGCTGAGCTGAGCCTGACAAGTGCTGATCCGGAAGCTGACGGGGTACCCATACATTGATGCCGGACATGCCGCACCCATTCACTCGAATACCCTGAACCTCAAAAAGATGGATTGGTTCCTGAGTTTGGAGGTGCTGAGAGGGTGGTTTTGTCGGTATCGTTGGGTTTTGCTTCGGTTGTTGTTAAGAGCGTGCCAATTCAGGTCGTCCTCGCATGTTGATGTTGATGGTCAACTCTGCTCTGTGGCGATATATGGCTTTGCTCTTGGTATTGGTTGGGTAGGCCAAATGTAATAAATGGCTGGCTGACCCTAATGGCAGGAGGGGATGCATTTATGCGGCACGCTGGGGGTTAAGAGCCGAATATCATATTTCCTTTGCGCCGAAAAGGTGGTTGTTGTGGGTTGGCTGGTTGGAATAATCATTGAATGCTTTGGGGATTAACCGTCCATGTCGCAATGTGATTTGTTTCCCCCACTAAAAAAGAAAAAAAAAGCTGAAAGTAGTTCCATGTGTTACTCGTGTTCAGGCCTTTAGTTGTTGTGTGTTGGTTGATTCATTTATTTGTAGCCGACCATCTTTGCGCAGCGTTCGCAGTAGTAGAGGTTGTGTGCGATGCGAACCATTCCCATGGTGCTGACGTCGTCGGTAGAAGTAGCCTCGACTGAGCGAGCGCATCGCATGCAGCGAAGAACCTCGACAGAGGCGATGGGGAGGGCGATTGAGTCCATGCTGTATCTGTGTCCTGAGCTGGAAGAGTCTGAGTCGGAGCCTGAAGAAGGTGTTGATGATGTTGAGCTTGTTGATCCAAAGTGGTGACTTGAAGGTCTGGCAGACATGATGCTGGAGACGAGGTTGGAGAGGGCAGACAGGGCGGGTATAATATAGATAATTCTGAGGTGATGTACCGCAAGGGGTCGGGTAAGGAATAAGAAGAAAAAGAAGCTAAAGCCTTTTTTGTTTGTTTCAAGTGGATGGGGATGTGCTGGCGCCTTGGTAATTGCTTTGCTGCTTTGTGCTCTTGCTTGAATGCTTCGCCCTCAAGGGGGACTGTGCTGGTTAAGAAGGATTGAAGAGCGACCAGGGGCCTAGCCTCTTGAACTCTGGAGCCTTGAAAACAAGCCCGTCCGGGGGAGGGGGGGTGTGTGTTGTGTTTTGTCTTGGCCTGTCTGAGCCTGAACGGGACTGGGCACTGGGGACCAGGGAGGGCTGCACTACGCACGCTACGTCGTATACGTAGACGACAGACAGACGGACAAATACGGTACGGTACGGGCGGACGATACAGTTTGGAACTGTAGCACAGGTGGCTTAGGCTTAGTCCGGTCGATTGCAGCTGGGATGGACGAGTAGAAGGGGGTCCTTGTGTTGATTTGAGTGCACAATCAATCAATCGCTATCACTGAGAGAGTCTAGAGTGTCCTAGGGTATTGTATCGTATAGAGTCGAGTCGAGTCGAGTCGTATTGTGAAATTCGTTTCATAAAGGGATGTAGGTTCTGGATCCAAGGCGTTGTTCTGGGGGGTGAGCAGGCCTTTTTATCAAAATGGCTTCATTCTTTTTCTTGAACCTGCTAGCAATTGGATGCAGCACACACGCGCGCCCAGAGAGAAACAGGGCAGTCTCAGTATGTGGTGTTTGGGGGCTACGTAAGTTTTTTCCTTCCTCTACTTTAGCTGTGCTGCTGCTGCGGATCGACGATTTAACTGCTCGTCCACGGAGGTGTCTTGCAAGACGGCGTGTCGTGGAGTAAAGATCGGCAGCGGTTCGAAGAGAAACAGCAGCAAGACATTGTGCCAAGCCCAAGACAAGCAAAACGGAGCGTCCAAGTCCAAGCACACGCCCCTCTTCAAGGCACCAGCATTCAATTCAATTCAAATTGAGTCCTGCAAAAAGATACATTGCAACTGCAGCATATGCCAGCACCAGCCAAAGCTGAGCTGTTGTCTAAACTGCTCTCGGTGAGGGATAATTGTCTCAGCAACCATAAACTCTCGAGCTGTTGAGTCTTGGCTTGAAACTTGGCGTACACTCACTCACTCACTGTACGGCAGGGCAAGCTCAGGTCCAAAGTCAAAAACGGAGGAGGCAGAGGGAGAGGGGGGGCGTGGCTTGGCTCGAACCCAATACCAGAACAGGCCTGGCCGATGCAACGTCAGGTCTTGGGTCCTGACCAGGCGAAACCCGTCCATCTCCATCTTGTCCGTTTAGTTTACTCTTGCCCCTGTCGATTCATCTGAGATGCTCCGTTTTCTTTTATATTGGGCTTATGCGATCTATCGGGGCTTACGGGCCACCAAATCTCGAGACTTTTGTTTTGGCTTGTGATTGCCCTGGCGGGTCATGTTGGTGAGGCATCACGCTGTGTCTAATTGATTAACCGACTCTACGGAACTGTCCAGAATTTTTCTCTTATCATTTCCTGTAGCGCCCGTGATTAACCTCACGCCCAAGTCGTCCCGTTGTGAGGCTGGCTGATGTCTCGGATATGCCTGTATGTACTGTACCTCTTACAGAACTGTAATATTCTCACGGCACGGGAGGAACCAGCTCAAAACTGCTTACGACGACAACGGGGCACAGCTTCAGAGACAAAAAGGTACAGCGCAACATATTCATGCATTGTTTGCTTTTTTGGCAGCAATCTACCGCCTTGTTCAACCCGGGCACGAAAAAGAACAAATGCAAATGCAGATAAAGCTTTATGCATTTAGATGTCTTGTTGTCAGTCGTTGCTCCGGGCTCCCGTAACGGGGTCTTCCTTGCACAATGGGAGATTCCTGCAAATTAGATTGCTGAGTCTCATGTTGATGAAGTTTCTAGCTTCAGGGCCCAAAAGTCTGTGCAAAAGGACCCTGTGCCTGTGCTGTATCACTCTAGCTTTTCACCTCTCAACAGCTTGGACCAAGATGAGTTGTCCAGTGTTGCTCTGGCAAGATGAGTCAAATGGACGGTAGGTAGACAGTAGTACGACAATTCAACATGGTCCGCCTCATGAAATTGAGTTCACCGTTAAAATAACCCCGGATCGGCCAGCTCAGCCCAGCAAGGGCACGAAGCCACAGGGATCAATTAGGTAGTAAAAAGGACATCGAGCTGACTGACTCTGCGTGCGCCCGTCTTCCGCGGGTGCCTGCTGCCTCTTGTCTCAACTGAATGTGCAAGTGACGGGCTTTTCGGCTTGTACGGCATGCCATGGTGATTGATAATGGATGGCGGCGCTTGAACCGCGCCGAAAGGCCGCGCAATTGATACAATAAGCATTGGATCTGTCACATTTAAACAATGGCGTTCGCGTCGGGCGGCATGTACATTACAGTAGATGCAGTAATTAACCCTCGTTGTGCGACCGACATTATATGAAAGGCGGATCTTTGGATGGAGTCTTGAATCCTAGGGCGGGTTTCACGCATATCGCGGGATCCGATGAGCGAGTTTCGTTTCTCCATCCACGGTCAACGCATAAGTTGAGATAAACAATCGGTATTGTTTCTCAACGCATGAAAGAGTCGCTATTGGGCGCCCGCCAAACTTCCATTGTGACAGAATTGTAATTTGCAAAGTTTTGTTCTCGTATGGAAAGGCGCTATTGGATGGCTGTCACTTACAAGCCTTAATCCTGATGCAACGCAGACAGCCCAGCAGAACAGAACAACAGAGCCGCCCGCGACTACGGACACCACCACGATCTAAGCACCAGGGTGATCCAATATCCACAGGGAGGAAGATGAGCAGAATGCTACAGCGCAGCACACCGCGTACCCGGGGATTCGGGTCGTTCAGTTTTCAGGGCTGCAACGCTGGTCTTACAGGCTCCAATATTTTGAGAGCGAGCTTGAATGATACTCCGTACAGAAGAGATGGACCCCTAATTCTTTTTGAGGGCTGACTCTGACGGAGAGCGAGAGCGAGAACCCTGTCCTTGCTTGATGAGCCTGAACCGTTGGATTGGGCTCTGAGCTAGCGTTTAGTGTACCCAGAAATAGAGCATTGTTGAAATGTGTAAATTGGCGTGTTGGGCTTGACAGTAAAAAGCCCACCGCAGAAAATACAATGCTGTAGAGTTTCATGATGTTTATGACCGCTTCTTCTTTGCTGTCTCTTGTCTGTGGATCGTGTTGGGATGAATTGCTATTTCAGGTGCATCTTCCCGCCCTTTGGTTTCTTTACAGGGCCCCTTGCCGTGACTCACGAGGGACCTTGTAAAGCTGTGTTGTTAACATGCAACTCAGCGAGATGAAAAGAGCGGTTAAGGAGATATCACAGTAAGCGGTAAACGGAGTTAGCGAACGGAGATCTTGGCAGGGCATTCCGTTCCGGCGTTTAGAGTCAGCCTTCAAAACCGTCCTAGCGCCATCGCCCACTCCTTTGATGACACAGCCAATTTCCGATCTTCAGGGCACAGAGACGAGAAGCTTGGTCGGGCCATTAGAACAGGATCGAAGGACATGAAGCTTCGGTTTTTTACTGTCTGATTCTGTTCCTTCTGTCCCATGACCCAGAGCCCACTAGTCGGAGATGATTCCGTTGCAATGGAGATATCTCGTCGATTCGGTTCTGTGATTATACCTCCGGTGTGGGTTGAGTCCAGAGCATTCTAACGAGATATCTGAATGTTCTGGACGGGAATAACGACAGATGACTGGCTCTGGAGCTGTCACTCTGCTGATAAGTCTTTTTGTTGAGCATGAAAAAGAAAGACACAACATTGCATGGACACATTACAACGGCCCTAAGCATCTCGATGTCGTCCGTTACGGCTTCATTGGATTGGTCCCCAAAGTTGCAACGTGCTTTGCCAAGACCTTGAAGCAGAGTGTCAAGCACCATTCACGTTCACGCTATCACACCCGGCCGAGTCGTGTCAGTCACATCCGGCACGGCACTCAAGACAGGCAAAAACACCCATGTCACCGAGTGCCATCGGCATCGTACTGTAGCATGCAATCGACATCATGAGCTTCCTTCACAAGCATCGGAGCTTCTCCGTCGACCTTGTTCTTGTCTAGGCTGTCTGCATGACCCCGTTGGCGATGGTAATACCCTGCATCTCATTATGATCCTGAAAAGCACAATTGTGACAGGGTTTAAGTTATTCCCGATTGCAGTAAATTATCGTCGTCTAGCCAGCCGTTCTGAACATCGAGAACATGTGGTGATTGATGGAACTGTCAATAGCCGTTTGAATGATGCAATCTCCATAGCACGCGCGTAATTCATCCCTCGAAACATGACACAAGGAAGCGCTTATCGCAAAACTGACGTCGACAGTTACGCAGCACCCACGTGTGATCGAAACCCTCTCGATGCCCAGAACCAGACTTACTCATCGGATCAGCGAGTGAAACTGGAGAAGTAGTTGATTGATCGTCGGATTGCCGGGACTGGGCTTGGGCGGGAACGCTTATCAGAACCCGCGATCGTCTATCATTTTTTTTATTTTTTGCCTCTCGATGGTCCCGATGAGAAGGAAGATATGTGGGGTTTTAGACTAAGGTAGGGGGGTTCTTGATTGATTCATCGAAAGATTATCAGCTCAGGTGTGGGGATGAGAATCTGTTTGATCTTCGTTACAGAGGAATTAATCATCGAGATGTGTTTTAAGTAGACTGGTTGAGTCGAGTCGTAGATAAAGACACACTGCACTTGTGTCATCGCGATCGATCGCTAATACGAGTGGTGTCGCTCCGTTCAGCCCTTTGAAGAAACCGTTTTAAACTGGATTGATGGGTCAGTCTAGAGTTTGAGATAGATAGAGCCATCCACATCGTCCGGACACAAAACGGCCGCCATTCAGTGGTGGTTTTGAGCAAATGCCCATAGCCATGCCACCCACAATTCCATTCATTACCAATTGCCCATGGCATGGCGCGACACACAACAAACACCCCCTCTGGTCGCAATATCATCGAATGGAAACTCTCGGCGTGTTGCTTAGTTAGATGGAAATGTTCCTGGGGGCTAGGCAAGGCCCTTTGTTGTAGATCGATCTGGAACACGCTCTAAAAAACCGCCCTCATCAAGTGATGGAGCCACATCGAGATGGCGACGCCACCGGCCGAGATGCTCTACCAAACCTTCGATGGGCGTCGGTTTTCGTTATAAACAGTCAGAGAGTCTCCCGTTCGGAGCTGCTCCTGGGGACCAATTACCTCTCTTTGCACAGATATCGAGATGCTTATTTTTTCCACATCCACATATCCATATTCAAAGACAATTCTCGATCTCGCGGATTTAAGATGGGGGAATGGAAATGTAGCCTCATCAACGCTGCAAGGGGATCGAGACGGAGATACTCTAAATCGGGGATATGGATGACCCTTTTCTTAATTTACACCCCACGCCCTTCCCCCTCTGCCCCGTTGCTCATTTTGCCTACACTACAGTAGGACAGGACCTTACGCGTGTCTGTTTTATCTGATGCGATAGCATCCGATGTATGCGATGCGTGGCGTTGCGTTGCGATGCCGCGGCATTCTATCTCCCATGGAGCCAATGCATGGCGCTGTAATTAAGGTCCCCGACGGATGCGACGGATCAGTGTCTTCTTTGTCAGACGATCACGAATTGCTTGGCAAGCCGTGTCATGTCTAAAATCACTAACTGTCTCTAGCACTGGTCTGAGGTTATTGCTGACTGATGTTTTTTGTTTTCCGCTTGAATTGCTATTTCCGTCAAAAGAGAGGAAATAATACCGCTCACCATTTTAAAGTGAGAGTCAGACTATTAGACTCAGAGTCTAGAACTCTGGCTTGGCAGGGTCCCCTTATTTTTTTAACTTTTTTCTCACTGGCGTTTTGAACTGGGGTGGGCCCCAAAAGGTCCCTGAAGCTGAAGTTTGATGAATGATCGACCCGCTTGGACATGCTGAGCAACATGTGTTTTGCATATCATTAAATTACGAAGCCAACCCATCCAAACCATTCTAAGCAGTAAACCTGTCACAGCCACGATGTTCTGACGAAGCTTTTGCTCTCTTTCCCATCAAACCCCAGCAAGCGCTTACAAGAGCAAGACAGTGTTACATTGCAGGACTGCAGTCCCATGCGGGCTAGAAATCGTCTTGGCGGCGTTCTGCGGGAAATTGCATGGCACTCAAGTGAGACGTTGGAATCGTATTCCAGAATACGCCATCTTGCAGAGCTCGGATCTCAAACTGGACTTTTAAGCCACGGGCCCGGTGATCCCAGGGCTGAAGAATTATGGAGCGGTGAATCCCCTTTTACAAATCAAGGGTCCTTTTGAAAGGGTCCGTCCGGTCTTGCTTATCACACGAGGGGGGCTCTAGATTTGGGCCTTTGTTTTACATGCTCAGGTTCTAGGCCAGAAGCTCGGCCACTATGACTGATCTGTTTCGGCCTGACTCTAGAAAACGTCCGTGACTTGGGTTCCTTGATGCGGCAGTAGGTGCCTGTGCTTGATGCATTGTAACTGAGCACTATGCAGCTGATTGCTTTCGATCAGATTGCATCCCGGGTACTGTACTCACGGAAAACCTCGATGTTTGAGTAAGCGAGTGTTTCCGCGTGATAATCCCTCAGGCATTTGGTCAGTTATTTTATCAGTTATTCCATTTGACTCTCCTATCAGGTCATGATGGAGCTCGGGCATGCCGATGCGGATCAGGCAGGGCTTGGCTTTATTGATTTTCAGGGCAGAGTCCAAGAAGATAGGTCAACAAAGACATTCGAATCGGTGCTTTTACTGTAGTCTCAGCGTCTTTAAACCATGCTGCTATTCTTGTCTGGCCCTTGACTAAAACTGTTGTTGTTCTGGTCAGTCGATACTACGCCTCCGGAAAAGACCGTTATCGATCTCCCGGCATTCATACAACGTTGCTTCAATTAAGCCCTTTTCCGCTCCTACCGGACTCCGAGCGTTCCTGGCTAATTCGAGAACATGTCCTTCTATACGATACCCCAGCATGCACTATGCCATTCTCCCCTTCGGGGTCTCTCAATCGCCCTTCTCCGTTGCGCCTTGTCGTAGAACCAATAGCGAAGCGCAGTGGCACAAGAAGCCCTCGCACAGCCGTGCAGTCCTATTGGACAATTTGGTTCTCAAGAGCGTGGGAAACTCCTCGGGAATACCCAAGATCAGCACAGCGACGTTCTAGACCTTTTGAATCCATGCGGTTGCGTGTCCTCGTGCCCTGAGCCACAGTTCTTGGCTTCATAGGCTTTGCTCCGTTGGTCTAGAACGTGTTACGAGTGCTACTGTGGCGCCCTCTTTTTCGGATGCGACGGGAGGGTAACTTATAGCATAACGGTTTTGTTGTGAAGCCCGAGAAATCAGAATGACACGATAATGACAGGGGAGGGGGGGGGGGGGGGTTTGTGAATGCGTTGCCATGCGACGCGGGCGCTTGAAATGGTGTTTGTGATTGAGGTCACGCGAGGCTTGGCGCAAGTTAATTTTTGTGTCTTGGGCGTTTATGGTTGCGAAGAAATGACTGATTGCTTAACCTTGTGACTGTGAACTGTCCAGGGTATGTGTTTCGCGAGAGGCTGTCGTGGCTGGGTTGGTTGTACTGATGCAGGGTCTTCGTCTCACCCTATTCTTGCTCTGATATTGATGATTTGAGTTTGTTAGGACTTTGGTGTCTCGGTTTGTCTAACAGCGCAGTTGGTTACTGGCATTGGGTTTGGTGTTGGGCTTTGTCTGCGCGAGTCAGGCAGTTGAGGGAATGGCCATTGGTGAGGACATGCCATGGACTCGTTCCGTAAGATACGGAGTCAAACACAGCAGCGCAAGATGAATAGATAGATATTGTTTACGTCGATAATTCATATCTGTATGACTTATAAGTCAAGTCGCAGGCGGCTATCGGTCGCTAGCTGCCGAGCAGAACGTCGATCATCTCCGTCTGGGGCAAGTCTGGCGAGTTACCCTACAGCATTGCTCGGTTACCAGGGGTAAACTTGAAAGTCAACTCTCCCCTGTAAAAATTCTTTCTTGGCACGCACTGTTAGTGCACTGTTAGGAGCGGGATTTTCTACGGGCTACTCGGCCACACAATACTGCGGGGACGCCATCGGCTCCCTAACAGCAGTTTTCAGAGAAGGAATTTTGGAGAGTTCACCTTCTCTGACAACACCTTTGTCGGATCTAATGGCGGCACCTCAGAACCAGAACGCCTTAGATATCGGAGGACGGTGCCCGTGGCATCGGTAGCGACATCCTCCCGATCAACGACGCCGATTGCGATGGGTTTTTCCCCTTTGAAGGCAAGCCGCACCGCCGGCCTCTGATTCCTTCCCAAGGTTTTTCCCTGCCGCCACGACAGTCGACTACGAGCTACAACTTGGTTACTGGAGATTGTGGACTGCGTCAGCAGATGTAGTGATGCGTGAGAGAATTCTGGTCGGTGGAAAAAGCTCGACAGTAGATTGCCCCCGAACCCGCTGACGGGTGACGGGCTTGAGAAATACAGCACCTTTTGTGCCATTGGTATGCTGGATGGTGAAGGAAGCGGGGTTTCCCTGTACCTAGCTAGCTCAGCACGTCTTTTGCTCCAGTAGGAGATCTGGCTTCGTTACAGCCACCCAGACGAAAAATATACAAACAAACAAACAAACAAACAAACAAACAAGGTAAACTTGAAAGTTCTTTGTCCTGGAAACCTGTTTTAGTAAATGTGTTATACATATATATTGCCACTGCCTGTAATTTGCTAATCTTTGTTTGCCGTTATATAGGACTGCTTGTCCCAGCGTTTCCCTGTCGGGTGTTGAAGCGGCTGAAAGGGCATGAAAAGCTGTCGAGATGCAACAATCTCAGTGGTTGGCTGTCCTCCCGCGTCTGCCTGACGCATTACGTGGAGGTGCATTGAATCTCACCATCTCAACACTGCAACTCAATTACAACTATCGGCAGTAAAATATAGTCAGAATGAGTAAAGAAATGGATCTCATTGATACCATGTCCATGGCTTCCACTGTCGATAGCCAAGGTACGCCTACACACACAACGACAACCGAACACTGCAGAGATTACACCGAATCCGTTCCCTACCCCGGAGCCATCTTCATCATTCGCCATCGCGACTCAGGCAAAGTCATCACCATCGTCAACGGCGACCTCCGACTCTGTGAGGGCTTCAACCCGAGAGGAGGCTTTCACTGGGAGTGTATCGAACGAGATAGATGGCTGGGCTTCCGAAACTGTGTTTCTGGGACTATCATCGGCCACAATGAGAGGAAGAAGTTCATCGCGAGAGTCGATAAGCATCAGTCGCACGAGTACTTTACGCTTCGACCGAGTCCGCAGGGTGGTTATGAGCTTTTGATGAGACATGGGCAAGAGTTGTGGAGTATGGCTGTTGGAGATGATGGGAGTGAGTTGGTTGAAATGAGAGGTGAAGGTGCTCTGTGGGACTTTCTGAAGACTTGATGGTATTTATATTTGGACCTGACGGAATCTTTTTGTCTTATTTATGGCATAGTGCCTCTGAGCTCTGACACATAGCCGTGAATATCCTCCTTTTCTTCATTGGTGAGAGATATCTGGAAATACTTCTCAAGAGCTTCTACACGCTCCCCTTCTGTATTGCAAGTGGTGATGATCTGTGTCTTTCCGCCCAGATTCTCTTTAACAACCCCATTCACAAGCATTCTCTTTCCATAAATCTCCATCTCCCCTTCGAAGCTTGCCTCACTCTCCACAGGTCGAAGCAGAAACTTGATAGTCAACACATTGCGTAACTGATGGCTATCCGCGTGAGTGTTGATCCACCAGTTGACGACGCCCCAGTCCAAAGCAAAGAACTCGATACCTGGAAACGAGTAGAAAGAGTTCCACTCCTTGTCTTGACCGTTCCGATACTGATAGATCCAGAGTTTGGTCTCTTTTGTCTTGTGGACTTGATGAGGTATCCAATCTCTCTTGAGTCGGATTTGCTGGGTTCCAAGGTTCTCGTGTACTAAGTCGTCGATGAGTGGCATTGGCATCGTGGCGCCGTCACCTCCGAATGCTACGTCAGAATGGTATTTGCTGTCATCCGGGAAAGTGATGATATTCACGATATGGTTCCTTAGTGTCTGGTTAGCTCTTGGTCCATGTTGTCAAAATGCTTAGGTGTCCAAAAAGAAAATGAGGTTATTTCTGCAGTGTTTCCTGCTCTTAGGGTTCAAGATACTGACGGGGGTCCGTTTAATACGCGGCTTTGGCTCGTTCATCTCACCCCATTAACTGAGATATAGTGGCTTACTTACCAGCCTGGATAGTCTCCAGTCGGGACGCCCTCAAGTCTCCCCCGAGTTCGTACCCCAGCAGTATATGCATCGAATCCAATAGCCCGAAGAATATGGTTGTACAAGATGGCAATTTCCATACAGAAACCGCCACGGCCACGTTTATCCGTCACCATCTTTCGAAAAAGATGTTGAGGATCGAGGTCGATGCTATGAGTCGCATTATAGTGCAGAGATAGGTTTTCATATGGGAATGTAGCGAGTGAGTGAGTGTGCAAGGCTTTCAAGAGCATCAACGAAGGCTGAATGTCTTCTCGCAGCGCTTTAGGAAGATTGATATGCTCGAGGAACTGTGACAGTTGCTCTTGACTATATGCTGAAGTCATTTTGCGAGACAAAGTGGTCTGGTAAAGGGTCACTGTTCTTGAGATGATTCAGTGCTTCTTTTAGAACTAAGTTGGCGGTGAGTCATTTCTGGTCCGACTTGATGCCGTGCTTCTGCAACACCAGACGCTTGCCAGGATGTCTTGTAACCCTAATTGGCCGCAAGGCCTTATAAGAATATTAATGGATTCTCGGAAAGCCGATACTAAATCCTTTCCATGAGTGAAACTCAATTCGAGCTGGCTGAGCTCCGTCCTAATCCTCTCAACTTCTCGGCCAGTCAATGCATCAAGGAAAGCGTTTATTGTTCTTGCATGCCTCCCGTTTCCCAGGCCATGCTCTATTTATGAGAAAATAGTGAGTGAAAATTATTATCGATCTGGCACTGGTACTATAGCTTGAACTCCCTTTCCCAGAAGTAGATCTTTCAAATTCTATGACTTTGAAATCGAAACACGAGTTACAGATACTTTAGGAAAGATAAAAGAGTTCCCGTAGTTCTTGAAAGCTTTGTTACTTGATTGCGCTTGATACAGTCTCACTAACTATTTGGATATCTAACTCATATAATAAACATTTCTAACATGTCGCTACACATTCAATCCTTAGCTCATTATCAAAGGAACCCGAAGACTGGATCTGAAACTGTCGTGGAGTTGGAGGCCATATTCTATCTCGTTCACCGTCCGAGTTTCGTGAAGGACCAGCTTCAGCGTGAAGTTGCTCCAAGTCTGATGTGTTTCTCCATGGCCATGTACGGCCCTTGTCGATGACATATCCCGTTGCGTCAACTGTCCAATCAGTACCGGTGCTATGTGCCTGATATCTATCTTTAGCGGCCTAATCTTGTCGAATAGCTCAGTTTGATTCTCACTTTCCCATAGCCAAACGAAAGGCCTGACCGAGTGTCGAGATTGAAGTGTCTTGTCATCAACATAGAGGAATGCGTTTGATTGCAAGCCTTTAGGGATAGCTCTTCCATCTTGCATGGCGGTGAAGCGGCTCTGCAGAGATTTCGAATCATCATACCTGGTTTCATGTATTGCGAGCCTGTCTTTGATCGCTGTCTTGACTTTGGGCATGAAATTGAGGCCATGCCGTATGGCAGTTCCCATCTGCTCCTTGAATACCGGCCAGTCAAGATCTTTTGAGTGAAAGATCACAAAGCCACAAGATGCCAACTTATGATCACTCAAACCCATAATGTATTCCTGCCATTGAACAGTCATAGCCTCTTCGATAATCTGTCTATCGTTATCCCTGCGCGTTTCTTTGGCATTTCCGCTTTGTTGATCCCAGAAGCCCTTCATATCCAAGCTGATTTGACGAGCAGCAATTTCTTCTTTTGTCAAAACAGCCTCTAACACAGTATCCAAAAGATACAATTCACTCTTGCTCGCTCTATGTCTCTGTAGACTTAGACCAGGGTCCATGGCTGGGGTGATTATCAGGGATGCTTCGAAGTATGAGAGCGATCCGGGATCCTGAACAGCCTTGGCGATGAGTTCAGATCGGGTTAAGCCGCATTGTTTTCGATAGTTGGAGTCTTGTGCTCCCTGAGATGGCAATTGGGAGAGCTTTTGCCGGCCAGCATCGCTCAGTGATGACTGGCCAGTGGTGGCGCGTTCATAAAGAGCGCGCGTCTCGTCGTCCAGAGGGAACAGGGTTTGATCGTGTTCCAGGACATCGTGATTGCCCCATCCATTGGCATCTTGGACTCTACGAGTCTTGGGCCAAGGAACTTCTGGCATGGTGTCAAGTGACTTGGGATGAGGTAATCGTGAAATGAGTCTCACGGTCGCAAGAAAGAGGTGAGATATGGTCCAGGAATAACTATTCAGCCGGCCTTTTGGTGCTGTAGAGTACTCAAGTAAGTGAGACAAAACCAAGAGCAATGTGAGACATGGTGGAGAAGAAAGATGCTTAATAAATTCTGCTACACAATTACTGCTGGATATTGGCCTCCACCTCGATCTCGACGATCATGCCAGGAATACCCAACTCCGTAACACCCACACAAGTCCAAGTTGGCTGATGATCAGGCATCCACTTCCGAAACTGCTCTACCATGAGGTCAAAAGAGCCCGAGAGGGAAATGTGATAGCTTCTGACGGAGTGAACATCTGCCCAACCCCTTGCACCAGCGTCTTTGAGGTTCTTCTCAACGTTCTTGAACGCAAGGTCAATTTGACCCTTGAGATCTTCTTTGTCAATGTTGCCTTCGCTGTCCCATCCGCCTTGGCCGGAGCATTTGATGGTGTTGCCGACGCGGACAGCTTGTGAGTAGGAGTATTCTTTGTTGTTGGTCTTGCCGACACCCTCGTAGTTGTAGTAGGTCAGATGAGACATGATGAAGGTCTATTTGTGTGAGGAACCGAAATAAGACTGATAGTGAAGTTGGAGGCTTACAGGTACTGAGGATTTGTGACTGAGAGGTACAGATATTTGGACAGTCGCTGTGTTTGATGCTCGTATCAGAGGCACAGTTGCCCTTATGTACTACACAACACGACACACAATATCACCACCCAAGATCTTGGCGCATGGCCATCATGATCACAGAACCTATCATGAAAGTTTCACCTCGACCACCTCGTCATGCCACAACGACCGAGTGGTCACCCAACATTCCTATTCCAGTCTGACTCCCTCACTCTTAATAGCTGTATCTCCCTTTCCCCGCAGAATTGCCCAGAAACATCCCAGATGCAGTATGAGATAAGACCTGTCTGTGGGTTGCCAGAGGCCCAAAAAGTTACCCAAAGGAGAATAGCCCACGTCCCCCCGCATCGTGGGGTTAGAGATATCGTTAGTGTCCCCCCTCATTCTGGCCTCAATACTTTCCTGACTTGAACTGGGACATGATGAGAGACTGTATGAGGAAAGGTTTGGGGCCAATTGAAGTGTTATCAGCTGAATGTGCAGCGGAATTGTCATGATTGAGTGAACCCCGCAAACATGGACGCGATGGTGTCTTAGCTGGTGGTAATTTATTGGGTGTACGCTCCGAAGACAGCCGCCGTCACTTGATGCGTCGCACTCATTATAAAAGATCATACCCCATCCTTCGTCATTACATACATTCAGACTTCTCTCATCTCTGTCTTCCCTGCACGTTGCGTCTCTTACATATCTCACAATGGCATCAACTACTTCAATCACATTGCCCAACGGCAAGAAGTACGACCAACCAACAGGTCTCTTCATCAACAACGAGTATGTCGCTGCTTCAGGCGACGAGTTCACAGTGACAAACCCAGTGTAAGCTCCCAGCAGCCCTCAACTCTCCGATTGAACGGGAACTCACACGTCCCAGCACCGAGGAAGAAGTCATCAAGCTCAAGGGAGCTTCAAAAGAAGACGTCGACAAGGCCGTCCAAGCTGCGCGCAAAGCTTTCGAGGGTGAATGGTCAGAGCTCGCTGCTGTAGACCGTGGCGCATTCCTCTACAAGCTTGCTGATCTCATTGATCGCGATCGCGAGCTCATCGCTGCTATTGACGCCTTTGACAATGGCAAGGTACGTATCAATGCTCCTTAGTCCAATTGCATCGCTGACACTATCGCTAGCCTTTCAGCGCTTGTCTCGCTGGCGATCTCGACGAGTCGTACAATGTCTTCCGTTACTACGCTGGTGCCGCCGACAAGATCAGCGGCAAGACAATTGAGACATCTCCCGCTAAGCTCGCATACGTACTCCAGGAGCCTCTTGGTGTCTGCGGACAGATTATCCCGTGGAACTTCCCTTTCATGATGCTCGCTTGGAAGGTCGCGCCAGCCCTGGCATGCGGCAACACCGTCATCCTCAAGCCCGCCGAGCAGACACCTCTGTCCGCTTTATACTTCGGTAACCTTGTCAAGGAAGCTGGTCTCCCTGCTGGTGTTGTCAATGTCCTACCGGGTCTCGGTCCCCAGACTGGAAAGGCTATCGCTGGACACATGGACATTGACAAGGTTGCGTTTACAGGCAGCACCAATACTGGTAGGGCTATCATGAAGGATGCTGCGAATAACCTGAAGAACATCACGCTTGAGTGTGGTGGTAAGAGTCCTTCAATTGTCTTTGCGGATGCAGAGCTGGAGCAGGCTGTTAAGTGGTGCCACTTCGGCATCATGGATAACAAGGGAGAGGTGAGCTTCATAACCTATTGAACGGCGATATGGATACTGACAGTATATCTCAGGTTTGTACATCCACCTCGAGAATCTACGTGCACGAGGACATCTACGACAAGTTCCTCGAGAAGTTCGTCGCGGTCACAAAGGAGAATGACAAGCTCGGCTCTCCCTTCGAAGAGGCAACAGTCCAAGGTCCTCAGGTCTCCAAGACCCAATTCGATCGAGTCATCTCATATATTGAGGAGGGGCGTAAGTCTGGTGCTAGACTGCTTTACGGTGGAAGCAAGCACGGTGACAAGGGTTACTACCTCCAGCCCACAGTCTTTGCAGACGTAAGTTCTCGCTTCAACAATAGTGAAAGTATTCTAACTCGCATCACAGACCACTGAGGATATGAAGATTATGAAAGAGGAGATCTTTGGCCCAGTCGTATCCATCGCCAAGTTCTCAACAGACGAGGAAGCTATCGCCAAAGCCAATGATACATCCTACGGTCTTGCAGCCGCTCTATTCACAGAGAAGATCTCAAGGGCACATAAGGTCGCTCGCAAACTTCAGGCTGGCATGGTCTGGATCAACTCATCTGGCGATTCACACTTTGGTATTCCTTTTGGTGGGTACAAATCTTCTGGAATTGGGCGTGAATTGGGACAGTATGCGCTGGATGCGTATACTCAGTCCAAGGCTATTCACGTCAACCTGGGATTTGAGCTGTAGGGGGAGCTGCATAGAGAAGTTGATATGAGATAGCCATAATGATACCTTTTGTTACATTACCAATGGCTGTAGGCTCTGCTGAGTACTTGGTGTTGTTGTGACTCTTCTGGTGTCGCGCATGAGATTGTCTATCAATATAGTGACTGCCCTTTAGCTCGGTTATCTTCCGATGCATCCCCAACATATTTAGTATCTGTGAGAATGTAACTTTGGACTTCTTATCAGCATCCTTATCTCCACTATCCAGCCAAAAAACACAGGCAAGTCAGTGACTCGGAAAGTATCAATCGCGCCGATAACCGGAGCCGGCACATAACAGGTCGAGACGAGCCAACGCTCGGGTTCTGTTTCCTCTTTATCGCATCCGAATCCCATGACCGTATTTCGGCCCGCCTTATCGTATGCGCCATCTCCGCTTTATCAACGAAGCATGTAATCTAATTCGTTGGGGGCTTGTCAGTGGAGAATGACTACAAGCAAAAGGGCGCCCAGGAGATACCTGATAACATCGGCATTCGTGTCTCGTTGCCCGAAATATTAGATATAAATGATAGTATTCAGGCTTATCTGAATTATGCTCTAGACATGATAAGCCTACTAATGCATCTGAATTTGCAATATTGCTCCTTACCGCGCAAATAGTCCCTCACCTACAGCAACAACATACCGTATACCGCAGCCGCAATGACAATCACAGACCCAGTCAATCCAGATGCTATCAGGGCCATGTTTGCCTCTGCCCTGTCGAGTATGTATCGACGTGAAGTTCCTCAATACGGCACACTCCTCAAGCTTGTATCCGATATCAACCACCAAAAACATCAGCCCATCGAACCCCGTATCGAAGTTGAACGCCATGGAGCTATCAGACTTGGAACGCCAGAAGAACTAGCCATGATGCGGCGATTATTTGCTGTAATGGGCATGCATCCTGTTGGCTACTACGACCTTACTGTCGCCAATCTCCCAGTTCACGCAACGTGCTTTCGACCTCTCACACAAGAAGCTCTGGCTTACAACCCTTTTCGGGTATTCACATCTTTATTGCGGCTTGAGCTCATCGAGGACGAGACACTCCGGACACAGGCTGCCGATATCTTGCGAAAACGCAACATCTTTACAGATCGATGTGTGGAATTGATCGAAATATTCGAGTCACAAAAGTATTTCTCAAAAGATGTTTCAGAAGAATTCATAAAAGAAGCCCTCGAAACATTTCGATGGCACAAAACATCAACAGTTGACATGAAAACATACAAAGCTCTTCGAGAAGCACATCCCTTGATCGCAGACGTCGTCTGTTTCAAAGGACCTCACATCAACCATCTCACGCCCCGGGTCCTCGATATCGAAACAGCACAAGTTGAAATGCTTCGATATGGCCTCCAAGCCAAAGACGCCATAGAAGGACCTCCACCAAGACTCTGTCCTATTCTCCTTCGCCAGACAAGTTTCTTAGCCCTTGATGAAGCGATTGCTTTTTCAGAAGGAGAAGAAACTGGAGGAAGTCACAAGGCGAGATTTGGAGAGATTGAACAGCGAGGAATGGCTTTGACGCCCAAGGGAAGACGTCTATACGATGATCTTATCAACGAGTGGCGAGGGTCTGTGGCCGAGCTCACGTCTGATGCCAAGTCTGGTTCGAAGGAGCAAATTCTTGCAGAGGTTTTCCAGAAGTTCCCTGATGACTTGGAAATCATTCGAAAAGAGAATCTTGCATACTTTACATACAGCCCTGTTTCTAAGCTACCAAAAGACTCTGATGCGAGCATCGACAGTCTTGTCAGCTCTGGGGCCGTTAAGACTGAGCCGATTACATATGAGGATTTCTTGCCTGTCAGTGCCGCTGGAATCTTTCATTCAAACCTAGGAGAAGATGGCGGGTTGAGTCATGTCGCAGAAGCGGATCAGGGCTCTTTCGAGAAGAGTCTTGGATGTCAGGTCAAGAGGGAATTTGAGCTGTACAGTGAAATGCAGGAAGTGTCGATTCGAGGATGTTTGGAGAGATAATAGGTTATGAATGATAACTTTGGTTAATTTAGCGACTTATGGAAGGATATAATGATATGAATATGACTGTTCGATTTCCTAGAAGAGCTCTTGGAATGTATTGATGTAGTTATCCAATGGTCCAAATCATTCGGTAGGGCTGATCGAGGTTAGATCTTCGCTGATGGCCCCCTTGAATTCGAACTCTTAGCATCGACCTCAATTTCCAGCCTCATACCCGGCAGGGCTAACTTCGCAACACCCAACACAACACCTCCAGGCCGATTGTTAGGAATTCGCTTCTTAAGAGCCTCAGCTAGAGGAGATAGTGTGGCGTCAATATCGGTATGATAGCTGCGTACGTAGTAGACGTCTTCCCATCCACGAAGACCAGCTGCTTTGAGAACATCATCGACGTTTTGAATTGTCTGTTCAGTTTCTTTATTGATGTCGGGGGATATTTCCCCTCTGGAATTCCAGCCGCCTTGGCCTGAGATTTTGAAGTGGCCGTTGCCGAGATCTACGGCTTGGGAGTAGTGGACGGCGTCAGAGAGGGTTTGGGTGAAGCCGGGAGGAGTGGTATATTTTACTGAGGACATGTTGTAATGATAAGAACAGAGATATATCGGGGATTGGGAATTTTGTATTGAAATAACCGAGAATACCTTAAGTGGTGTCGGAAGAAGGTAGTGTGAGGCTTCCCTATGGTTCAAGTGAGGTAGTCGTAAGATTATATACACCCAGTTTCAGATAACGTTGAAATGAATACTGTCCCTTTGAATTAATAAGTCAAGGCGCTATTCTTACAGCCATTAGACAGTAATTTTACCCTTAAAGACTTGAATTATTGGTCTCGGCCCTCGGCCGGCTTGGATAACCGTGCATGCCGTGTCCGCGGCTCCATCCTAGAAAGCTAAAAAGCAGTATCCATCAACAGAAACAGTAATTCTGAGAGAGTAACTAGGCCATCTGTATTTAGTGTATATGCTTTTAAACCTGTTCAGGGGTGCTTGAGACTCAGTAGCTCAAGTCAGGATGAAGCTGTTTGCCAGCACAAAGTCAAGTATAGGCTTTTCTGGATGGTATCATCTACCATGTCCTAGACTACTGTGAAATAACATATGGAAAGGTGGTTTCCTTTATCAACAGAAAGGTGTACTGGCCAAGTCCTAAAATGACTTGTGACGATGGCGGTGAAATCTCATGCAGCCATGCTTTGTTTGTTGGCATTCAGATCTCGAGGCTGAGGCTGGGATGGGGCAACTGATTCAACTACTCTATCCGCGGGCCCATGCTACTAAATCTACATAACTAGCTCAAGAAGGATACTAGTAGCCAAAGCAGTAAACAAAGTCAAGAGCCCACCTTTGCTACTACCCAATACTTGTGCACCATTATCATCATTTCCACCCCTGTTGCTTTGACCAGAGGCCTCTCCAGTGCTAGATGGCACTGACACACCATCTGTCCCAGTACCTGTTGCACCCACACCTGCATCGGTCGTTTTGCTGGGTATCGCGGTCAAGCTCGTGGTAGGCTTCACAACAGCCTCTGCAAGACTACTGCGGGCCTTTTTAACATCCAAACCACAAGGCTTGGGTTTTGGTGAGGCGTCTTCGGCAAGAATGGGACAGCCAACTGTGTGATTGCGTTCAACCTTCACCGCAGTGCCCCCAATAGCGCAGCCGTCGTACTCGGCGATAGCCTTGCGTGCCGTCTTTGCCCCAGGGCGAAGAGTAAAAGTTACGTTCCCAGATCGTTCGAACTGATTGTTCTTCAAGAGAAGGCTGCCGTCTTTGCGTGGCTCGCAGACAGTGGTCCATCGCAAATCCCACTTGAGGATACAAGAATCTTCTTCGCCACGCCAGTACTGAAATTGGTCTCCCTCGTCAGCGTCAGCGATGGCTTTGCTCGTGTTGAGAAAGTAATATGGTTCTGAGTCTGGTAGAAAGTCTAGGTACAGTCGACCGATGCCGAAGAGGGTGTATGCACAGTTAAGTTCCCAGTTGAGTGTGCCGCTAAAGGTTGTCAAGACTGGGGCGTTTTGAAGGCCAAAGATGACGGGAAATGGCGCTTCGGCGGCGTATGTATCTTCCCGAGGAAACACGATGTCGACTTCACCGATGGCGGGGAATGAAACGACATCTTCGTCGGAGGCAGCTGCCAAGGCTGCTAGGCCTAGGCTGATAAGTGTTGACGGAACGGCACGCATCTTAACGTCACTGTATCAATGGGAAAATAAGCTTAAATGAATTGACCGCCACTTCGACTACTGACTGAGGATATGAGCAAGTATTTAAGCTTCTTGTGGGATCGCGAGCGATAAAATGACCTAGTCAGCCCTTCTCAAGCATGGATCCATCCCTGTTCATTGCATACAAACCAGCACGATTTGGGGATCAGCTGAAAACCATGAAACAAGTCGGGCGTCTCGATTTTAATTGCGAAGGGTAATCTCTACCAATCTTTATGAAGTTATGTTCGTCACATGGCAATTAGTCAGGAAAAAGTTACCGTTTAATTGAGGTGCGAAAAATAGAAGGTGCTCCTTCCTGGATCGTGAATCATGGTGCATGACTAATAACCTTATCTTCAGCCTTATATCGAGTGTAAGTTGGGCCAACGGCTGGACCGATAAAACAACAGCGAGCTGGGCGATGCTTTCATTGACTTGAAACTCCCAAGAAATTTTATTGTGTTGATGAAACATGCTGTTTTCTGAAGACGGATGACACTAGAATGAGCTATTGGGTGTTCTTGGCCTGCCGTTCCTAGTGTTGCGAAAACTGCAAGAACAGGGTTATTAAACCAAATTTTGATCGTGAGAAACATCTAATAACTCTTGGCAACGTGGCGGAGTGGTTAACGCGATTGACTCGAAGCGGTTTTAAAGACCCTGGTAATCAATTTCCTTCGGGAGCGCATGTTCGAATCATGCCGTTGTCGATTTCTTTTTTTTTTTTTTTTTGGTGTTTGAGTTCCTAGGAAGCACATCGCCACTACCAGCTTGGCTCAGCCATTGACCAAGAAGGGAAAGCCGAGAAATGGATATCAGATAAATATTATTTGTTTTAATTAATTTGTTTTATGCAATTAAATCCGATATATGTCCTTTTACTAAAAGGAGTGCTGTTGAGAATAGCTTATAATATTAGAAAGATTTAAGACTCTTACTATAGACAGCGAGAATAAAGTAAATAAAGAGTCTACTAAGCTTAATCTAAAGTACTCTTAAGCTATATAAACTCTCTGACTCCTTAGGATTAAGCTCTAGCTTTACATGATGTATAGGCCTGGATCCCTGGATGCTTGCAGTCTGTGGACTGCATTGACCATCTACGCCAATTGGTTTATTATCAAAAGCACGAGCGGTCTGGAATTTAATCGTGGCTGTCTCAAATAGCCTGAATATTTCTTTCTTTGACAATGACCTGAGCAAATGTCCGGTATGGTCGGTGTCCTTCATTCGGCTTCTTACATCCGGTTGGTCGCACAACAAACACCGATGTTCTCGGCAGGCTGAGGTCGGAAGAAGTCGAAGACGCGAAAAGCGAGAATCACGTGTGCATACAATAGAGACTTGTGTTTTGAAAGATCAGATCTTGTTTATTAGTCTTTCATTGAATACATGATCGACTCGTCCAAAAGCACCCTGGGATTGTCATTCCTGATCACTGGTTAATCACCATGAGCGTACAACGGATTGGTCTTGGCACCATGCGAGGTAAAGCATTCAAATTTATCAATGTTATTGCAGTGGCCATACTGAAGCTTCTCAATAGGCGCTGGGCGACCGGGGGTTGTCTTCAACCAGAACGTTTCAAGATTGGCCTTCATCCGTCTGTTGTCCCAGCAAACCAGGTGAGCTTCCATTTTCAGCTCTCAATTGCCTTTTCTAATCTAATTCCAGAGATCATCCAACGATTGTTCATATGAACCAAAAAGAAGGCCATGACATTCTCGTCAAACAACGTCTCAACCGCCCTGTCACCCCAAACCTCACGATCTACAAGGTCGGACAAGTCTGGTTCAGTGCATCAGCATGGACTCGGATAACAGGCCTTGCTGTAGGTGGTACAGCTTACCTGACTCTATGCGCCCATGCTGTAGCTCCTTATCTTGGAATGGGGTTTGACTCTGCTGCTTTGGTATCGGCTTTTGGCGCATTACCTTTCGCTGCCAAGGCCGCAATCAAGTTTGGATTGCTGGGGTTTCCGTTTACGTACCATTTTATCAATGGTATTCGACATTTGGTGTTTGATCTGGGATTTGGATACAAGAAAGCTCAGTTTAAGAAGTCAGAGGCAGCTACGTGGATACTGAGTATTCTTAGTGGTCTTGTCTTGGCCTTCTGGATCTAGATGTTTAGCTATTTCTCGATCGCAGATCAACTAGGCGTCAATTTACTATTGCTATATGGCATTATAACTATGCCCATTCGCATCATCCATTCATCTGGTGGTATAAGTGGCGTGAAGCTTGATCAACAAGAACGTTTTCTTTCTATAGTGAAGCTATAAACAGTTATGCAAAATCTTATATAAACAATGAACTTAGTTCCAGACCAAGCAGGCACTTCTCCAACAAATCGCAAATCGCATGCCCAGACTCATCACAACATCTCCTAACTTCCAGCGTCGTCGGCAAAACCGGGTAGACCGGTTACATGGTATTCTAGCAGTATCCACACCCGTAGATCCGGTCATATCCCGGATTTACTTCACCGTAGGATTGTCTTACTCGTCAATCTTGGCCGGAGGTGTACCTCCAGGAGCAGCGCCAGAAGGAGGAGATCCGCCCATACCGCCACCGGAGTTCTCGTTGGCAACACCTCCCTCCTTGTAGTAGTAGACAGCAGGAGAGACAGAGCTGGACTGGGTGGAGTTGATGCCAAAGGCGAGCCAAGCGAAAAGACCGTCGCTGATGCTGTCGCCGAGAAGAGTGTACTCCATGAAGGGATCGACACCATCGGTCTTGGTCTCTTCGCTCAGAATACCATCGTCTTCGTTGAGAGTGAGTTCCTGGGTGTTGGAAGCATAAGGCTCGAGGGTCTCGACTTGGGAGATGAGGTCTTGGTCGAAGAAGGCTTGTCCAACGTGGCTGGCGTAGTTGTCTCGGCCGAGAGTTTGGTTGGCAAGGAGAGTCGCGTTGGCATGAACCATGACGTGGATGTGAGTAGCACGGCTGGTGTAGTGACCAGGGAAGATAGACTCGAACTGAGCAACACCATCAGAGTCGGTCTTCTGGATGCCTCGAAGCCAAGTCTTGTCAATGTTGGCCTCATCAGAGCTATCGCCATTGCCGTTGGCAACGACACCAGAGTACACGCCAGTGGAGTTGCAGTGCCACATCTCGAGGTAAACGTTGGGGACAGGATCGCAGGTTTCGACGTCGATGACCTGGTAATCGAGGACAATGTTGAGACCCTCTTGATCTTCAATGATGTTCTCACGAACGTATTCGCCGGCCACGTCTGTATTATGTTAGCTAAAAGTCCCTAAAACAAAAAACTGGAGTTCCTTACAGTAAGGACCCTGAGTAACTTCAGGAGTCAAAACACAAGAGTTGATGCTGGCAAACAGGACCGAAGGGGCAGTGCAAGGGCTGAAACCTTGATCAGTCTTGTTGTGAGAGGTGTTCAAGGCGGTATCAGCATCGCGCTTCTTCAAGCTTCGCTTCTGGCGAGCCTTGTTAACCTGGGCCGAACGACGGGCGATGTTGCGAGCTTCAACACCACGAGCTCGAAGCTTGGGAGCGCAGTGGGCGAGTGAGGATCGCTTCACAGAGCTGAGAAACTCGCGACGTTCAGCGGCTTCGTGAGCAATATCATGTCCTGGATGGGCCGAGGCGATACTAGCCGCGAC
>NC_030989.1:4120456-4127785 GCF_000149955.1 Fusarium oxysporum f. sp. lycopersici 4287
TGAGGAGGCTCTTGAAAGAAGGCATAGTGATGATTTCAATGATAGTTGATACCGGTTAAAGAACGATCTGGAAGAGACTGATGCGAGTGATGAGGGTATCGAGATTGCAATTCAATTGCAGAAACTCATTCTTTATATCTATCATAAAGATCTCAATCCACCGCCTCTTGACCTCAACAACAACCCACATACCGAGTGGCACAGAAGCTGCATATTCGCATTGTCGAGAGGCGCATGGACACGCTGTGACGCGTTAAATGTTACAGAAGTAACCAAACGGTCAATTTCTCCGAATAAAGCTGCCAAGCTAAGAATGAAGCATAGACGGCACCTAAAAAGCACTGCCGAGGTCTAGTTCAGGGCCAGCCTATAGCGGAGAATGTAAACCGAGTCAGGCAAAAGAGATGACGACGATTGGCTCGCGAACGCGCGGGTCATGGGAGACACGCGGTTTTGTGGGGGTTTTTCATCGGGAGGTGGGAGCCCACATCGCGAGAGATCTTCACGATGGAATCTTAAAATCAAGATAGGGATACGTATGCATATTTCCTATTTGAAATTGGTTTTTCTCATTGGTTGGAGGTTTGAAGGGTGCTTTCAAGCTTATACTAAAGTTGACGTAGTAGTTTTCTAGACCGATGTTGCACATTCCAATACTAATGCAAGCAGATAATAGGTAGACAGGCTGACAGGGACAGGTTTCAACAGCTTCGTAGATTCATGTCCAAACTCAAGTCTTGTATCTATGCCCCCTTGTCACTTTATCAGGGTAGTCAAGAACAAAGTCAACAACATTTTCTATGGTTCTCTAGATCGCTTTCCCGACCTATCACCGGATAAACCAAGAAGACATAGCCATCATGCTCTCGAATCATAGACTGTTCCCTTACTTACTCTTGCCGGTTTATTGATTTATGCGACTGTCACTGACAAGATAGAGGCGTCCTTTGAGATAGATATCTTGTAGTTGAAAGGACTGCCCTCCCGATGCGCTGCCCGGGAGAATTTACGTAGCCTCTATGGAGTTTTTGTCGTGTGATACAGGGATTCTCACAGGAGCCATTGATTTTCCTTGGATCCAGAGTCCCAGACTCTCGGCCAGATTTTGCTAATCTCATACATAACATCGAGCCTTAACGATCGAAACACCCGGATATGGAAACGCACGATAAATATCTGTCCTAGCAGCTTCATATTGGATCAAAACCATTTACAAAAGCACAACCTATTAATGACACATTAGACTTCTGTAGCTATCAATTAGTAAAAGATAATAGTTGTGAGGAATGCGATCAATGCCCAAGTCCTCTGAAGCCATCGAGCCCTCAAGAAGTGATCACCCTTCAGGGTAGCCTTGGACTGAAGCCGGAGTTGCGCGATCGATGTGCATTGTGCTGTTCATTCATACTCCGATATTCCTCCCCCCCTTTTACTAACCTCAATTACAACGCTGCGACACAAGAATAACCAAGAATTTTAAAATAGCAGATAAGGCTGCCACAAACTCAATTCAGTTAACTTCACTGGAGCCCTATACATGCGTAGAATGGTCCAGGACAAATCAAATATGGTTATACACTCATATTCCTCATACTTGTCAGACTTCAATCATCTGTATTCTAAAAAGAGCCCCTTTGTGCAACATCCTGCTAGAAACAGCGACAAAGCCAAATCCCATTCATTGATTACTACACTAGAACTTTCCAGATGCGGCTTCTTCGACAATTTCCTCCAGACAATGCTTCCATCTTGCACCGCTTCAGTTCTAGTCCAGAGTCACGAATGAGCCGCATTCTAGTCTGTCATTACCCGCTTGTTGGGCCTTATCCGAGCTGTTGGCTCGTCTAGCCATGGTCCGGCCGAGAACGTGTTGTGGCGCTTGAGTTGACCCAGCGTGCCGGTCCGCCATGACATTGGTACATAAGATTAGGGTGGTATCTTTATGCATTTTATGCTGCACGTCCAAGCGCATTTCTGCGGTATTAATCGTCGATTGGATGTTGAGATGCAGGGGTAGCAATACGAGCGGGAACACCATCCTTTGTGTATCACCATCGCCAACAACCTTGCTACTAACCAACAGCCTGAATTTCACTGTATTATTACATGTTCCGCTGACCAGCCGAAGCATTCCAGAAGAACGATTTCTCGTCGCACAGCCCCAACTTTGCGTTCACAATCTGCAAATGGGATTTGTGTTCTCTGAGTAACTTACCTTATCGCAAGCCACCAATTGTGTTGCCGGTTACGCGGGGAACGACCAAAAAACGCCGAACTATGGAATGGTGGCTTCTTGGCCTTTGGGGTAGCATTTGTTCATCGGACCCTGGACATTATTACTTCTGCTAATTTGCGACGAGGCAAGGGAGACTGTCAGCTGTGCATGATCCCCTCTCCCACGAGGCTAGGACCCTTCTGAGACACTTCGGTTAGAGAAGATGGCAAATTAAAAAAGCATTCGCCGACTCGACTAGACGGTTCTCAGTAAAGCGGATGGAACTATTCATGGTGGATAATGAAGCCGTGTCTCGAAATCCCCGCAACATCTGCACCGGATCTACAGCCGAGTCCCCAGAAATCAGATCTATTGACACGAAGCGAGGCCAAACTTGATGGTGCCTGATAGAGTTTGGGGCTATGAGACTAGCGCATCTGCAAACCTCAGATCACCTTGGGCCTAGAACTAGTCAAAGCCAATATGTGATTACACATGGGAGAGACATGGCTTGCTCAGATTCCTTTTAAAGCCGCGTCTCCATCCCGCGCTCTGCCGCTGTTTCTGGGACTCTCCATCTTATTTTGCGCTCCACGTGTTTTCCCTTTCGAATATCTACTGCGAAAATGGCTATTAACGAAGTCGACAAGTATCTGTGGCTGGCATACTGCAAGGCTGTGCAGAATGCTGTCGGTGGTCTACCTGGACATAAGCCTGCTTTGTTTTTCACCAAGCATGCGCAAAAGGCACCAGTCGCGTCACAAGATATCGACCCAGCCTATACGAACTATGGAATTAACAACATCATCAACAATTTCCTACAGACTAATGATCTTTTCTATGATCCGGCTCATCACAAAACTTACACTCAATGTTTACTCGAGTAAGCACATCGCCACCATGCAGTACGCATGTAACTAACCAAGACTAGATATCTGATGGCAGTCAAGATTGTACGTGAAATGCATGTGCAACATTACTTTCTCTAACAAGTCACAGGGCGAGGGTGATCAAGTCCGTGTAACAATGATAGGCCGAACCCTGGCAAGTGCACTTGACCAGGCCTTGCGCGAGAGAGATCGTGCCTTGGAGACCTTTGAAAAAGAAGAAGGCTACGGCCTCACGGGTGAACAAGACTTTTCTCAATGGTGGCCATCGCATGCTCCTGCATACTCGGCAGCTAAGCAAAAGGTCGAGGCCGCAGCCGCAGACTATCAGGCCGTCCTTCTCAACACAGGTGGACCAACTGCTAGTTCGCTAGCCAGAGATTTCAATCGAATCGTTAAGGCCTTGATCGGCGGGCAGTCAGTCCCAGGGTAAGATACCATCTTCCGAAGCATTTGGCCGCTTTCTAACCTTGATAGCATCACGATGCCTGCTTGTCACGCCTCAGCTGACATCACCCGTGAACTCCTCGAGAGAGACAGAACACCACACGCCATCACATATGTCCCTGAATGGATGTCCCTTCAGTACACTGCCCAAGTTGAACACTGGATGAACGGCGTTGGAGATGGTGACTCTTCTACTCAGATCAACGTTGCTGATGGTAGAGAGGTGAACGAATCTGACTTTGGCCATGCCGCCACCGACGGATTCTCCTATGGACCGTGGTTGTCTTTTTCTGCCGGTAAAGGAAGTACCAACGAGAGGAGCGTGTCTTTCGGCTCTATGGACACCGATACTAACCTCGACGTGCAATTCTCGTATGATGAAATTCAAACTATCTGTGTTCCAGCTGGTGATTGGTAAGTTCTGACTACCCGGGAAGACCTCTATATACTAACATCATTCTAGGAACGTTCCCAGCCCAGGGCGACGCTACCAGCTATCAAACACCGCCTCTGAAGAGTCCCGCAACCTTGCCTTCCCAGACTATCTCGTCGTCGTGAGGAACCTCGGCTTCAAGGTCTCCATCCGAGATAACAAGGTTGCGGGACAGATTGACAACTTGTTCGATGAAGCCAAGTCTTCTGGTGGTTCGGTCAGAGTTTTCGGTATTCCTGCTACGCCCGATGGCAGCCCGGATAAGGCCACTGAGGAGAATGCTCATGTTGCTGAGTGGGATCTCGGCGCTGGTATGCTTTCAATCAGGCCGACTACTGACGCTGGGTTTGCTTCTGTTGTGGCTCTTGTTGGTGAGCTGAACATCAGTTGACTCGTATCGGGGCGAGCGTAGTATTGGTTGCTGATGTCTGAGTCATTTTACAATGGGCCAGTTACTTAACAATTGAATGCATTCGTCCCGGATATTGATGGAACTCTAGCAGTATTACCAGCAACAAGCTGAATCCTCTTTTAAATAAGCAACTGCATAATAAGATATAAGAGATATACTTTTTCTAAATTTACTATAATTAATAATCAATAAATCTCTGAGTACTCTAGCCTATACAAGGCCCCTTGCTCGCAAAAAGCATCGTTTTATTTGCAACATCAGAGACGCCAAGATGATATACATTAAAAGATAAAAAAACATCGACAACGGCAGGATTCGAACCTGCGCTCCCGAAGGAAACAGCTTACGGTAATTCGAGGCTGTCGCGATAACCACTCCGCCACGTTGCCTAGACTGGATTGATGTTATTCCCGTCGCAAAGAGCTGCCATCACAGCGCGAAGTCACCTGGGGTTTACTTGAATTGACAGATAGCGTGTCATTTGTTGAGTAAAGTCATCCATTTCGAAGATTGGGTGTATGAAAGTAGTTTGTCTGTCTTTCAAAGACTGATGTTTGCGCACAGTTGTATCCAGGTCCACCAAGCTGAGATCATATGACAGACTGGATGTGGGGGCTATTAATAGAAACATCGTTATCATTTGGCCAAACAGCCGCTGGAAGTACTGTTCTCATTGTTGGATTGCCTTCATGGCACCAGGAAGTGAATCGAACCGCTGGTAATGGGAAAGAAAGCTTCATTCCATGGTGATGCGACATAGCTATTTCTGCACTGTCGCCTGCATGATGGACGTGCTTAATGTGCATGAACAGACTCGGAGGCCCCAACGGGAACTTCTTTGTGTTGTTTGCCCAAACTTTACTAACGTTGGTGATGATGATGATAATGGCTGACCACCACCTCAGAGAATGGCGGAGGCGTCTTGGTATGCGCTAGTCTGAAAGAAAATTCATGGACGCTGCATTTGTTTGGCTATAGACGTACCGTTTTGGGTAAAAGTTGTTGGCACAACAAAGGGCCAAGCTGAACATACTAGCTCAAGCTTCCATTCAGAAGGGGGTGCTCATTCGGGCAACACTGATACCAGGGAGTTTCGCATAGAAAACAGACTTGCTGTGCCGCCTTTAGCCACTCACTCGGACGCTACCTAGTATCATGCTGTGAACTACACTACAGGGTGGAATCAGGCACAGTAGTTCAATAGAAAAGGAGTTCAAGCCAAGACACCCAGCTCCCTTATTTCTGACCGATTTCTGTCACCAAAAAGGAGGACCATTTGCAAACAAACAATTGACTACGTGGACTCTCATTCCGTTGGTGATTTGACCCGGCCAGCCAGCCCCTAGTGCCATGGTAGGCCGCCCGTTGTGTTCCGTGAAACAGAATCATCTGCTTAACGCTTGGACTCAAGGAAAAAGCAAAAAGAACAACACCAAACGCTCCCCATTCGGGTTTCCGTGTTTTCCTGTTGTTTTCTATGGCAGGGGTTCCCATCTTAGGTATCTTTTGATATATTATACTTAGAGCTTGGCTGTAAATCTCGCTAATCAGAGGTATCGACACATAGCGATCTACTATTGTACACTTCCAACAACCTGCTGCCTAAACAGCTCGGAGATGACTTTACCGCCTTACCGTCCAATCGCCGCCAAGAGTGATGTCTGGTAACTTACCGTAGCCTGGGGGCTTAGGTATTGTCAGCTCGTCCGTAGAAGAAATCCATAGACCACCGTTTTCACCACCGCTTTTAGGACCCGTCATTTGGTTGCCTGCCCGGTAATCCCCGTGGTAATTAGCCATGCAGCAACCTCTGTGAGAGACCCAAAGACAGAGCAAGCCTATGTGATACGACAAGAATGGATGCTTATCAACCACAATAAAGTCTCAAATACTTCATGACGAAGATGGTACGCGTAGCAATAGAAGAAGGATTTGCCACCATTTACTAAATTTCTGGCCGAAATCACTATATCATTTCACCCATGGTCTCTCACGCATTGTAGAGAGTTGATATCCATTCTGATAACGTGGCAGTGGCATCCACTATGGACATGGGATAGTTTCAAGGTTTTTGTCTGGAATGTTTCCAAATGAAGCCATGATACTAATGGCGGTGTCCATTTCTTTGTCCTTCGGCCATACCGGCTGAGCTTCAAGCCAAAGCTAAAGAGACGAAACTGCGCCTAGAGCTGCATTGTAATAAACATGTAGCTACGAATTGCCGGTCACTGGATGGTTCAAATGACTGGAATCTGCACTCTTACGATACTTTATCAACCGGACCCTCTTCGTCAGTCTCTTCTCGTCAAACTTAATATCCCACATCGCTTGCCTGACCCAGCCGGCAGAGTATTCTGTGCCAAAAAAACAACAACCCTACAATCTTATAATACACACAACACACCTACCACAATGTCAGGAGCTGAGGCCGCGCTTCCCATCGTCTTGGAGGTGTTGGGGGTGGGCAAAGCTCTGGTAGACATTAGGCTCTCTGCTGGTGACTTGAAGCAGGATGCTCAGGCGTGCGCAAGACTGGCCGAGCAAACCATGCACGACCTCCAATATGCCAAGAAGCTGAGGACTTCTCATTTCATTTTGGCTTCCGAGCACGATGACACTCTGGTCTGGATCAACGGCACAATCCACAGAATAGAAGTGGCCCTCGAGGAATACCAGAAGAATGTCCCCAAGGAAGACGTCAAAAACGCAACTCTGCGCGCCCTCGTACGAAAGATGCAGGATCAGAAAAAGTGGGAAGAATGGGGTAAGGCTCTTGGAGCCAGCCATTCTTCTCTCATGGCCACGATCAATGTCATGCACCACATGAAGCCGAGAAACGCGGCGGAGGTGGGCAAGGAAAAGAAAGATCCGACACGGGCTTGTAGCATGCCTCTCAGAAGCTTGAAGCCCAAAACGAATGAGCTCCCATGAAAGC